>NC_081557.1:178077910-178343960 GCF_022355385.1 Mustela nigripes
GCACTTAAGCCCCCATGTTGCATCACCACTTCCTCATATCAGGGAGATCATATGATAGTTGTCTTTCCCTGCTTGACTTATTTCGCTAAGCATGATACGCTCTAGTTCCATCCATGTTGTCGCAAATGGCAAGATTTCATTTCTTTTGATGGCTGCATAGTATTCCATTGTGTATATATACCACATCTTCTTGATCCATTCATCTGTTGATGGGCTACTCATATGTTTTTAAAAAAAAATGTTTAAATATCTACTATTTTTGAATTTCTGTTTTTAAACTAATAGTAAGCATACACACTGTAGAAAATATCCAGGGCAGAGTGAAAGTCCAGAAAATTATTGCATCATAATACTTTAACACCTTAGATTCAAAAGAATTTATATTAAATTCAGATGTAGGGACACATGGGAGGCTCAGTTGGTTAAGCATCTGCCTTTGGCTCACGGAATGATCTCAGGGTCCAGGGACTGAGTCCTGCATTGGGCTCCTTGCTCAGCAGGGAGTCTACTTTTCCCTATGCCTGTGCCCCCCTCACCCCTGTGAGTGCTTGCTTGCTCATGCACCTGTGCTCTCTGACAAATAAATAAATAAAATCTTAAATTAAAAAAAAAATCAGGGTCTATCCCGGAGGGTTCTTTGGAGGAGAATCCTTGGAACCTGATATAAAAATAACAAAATATAGCCAATAATAAACCAACAATATTATCTAACACTTATTAAACACTTTCAATGTGCCAAACATTTGTTAAACATTTTAAATAAATCATCACATGTAATAATTTCAGACTAGTTAAGGGTAAATGATATTAATATTTAATTTCTGCACATGAGGAAACATGTATAGTCAAGTTTCTTAGCTTATTTAAAGCCTCAAAGCTATGTGTGCTGGATTTGTTTAACAAAACAAACATCATTCCCTAGTATCTCCCAACAGTGGTGATAAACCCTTATAAACAAACAACAGTAGAACTGGACAGGCATGCTTTTTAGACTGATATATTGTTTCATCAATTAATTCTTCATGGTGATAAAATTTATGAACTTGCTAGATCAGTTCCTTAGGAAACAGAGAAACTAAGTGAAAAATCATTTAGCTGTAAAATAATAGTAGTATTCTCTAACTGATAAGAGTGGAAAAGGACCATTAATTTAAAACTATCTGCTAAAACAGAATTTAGCAAAAGCATTATTTTAAGAATAAAATAGCATTAAGCATAATTTAATTGAATTAGATAGACATAATTCCCAATAGAAAAGGCACCAAGCTGACAGTTTGGAAGAAAGGGAAATTAATTCAGAATCTCAAATATATATATATATATTTAATATCCTATGTTTAAGTTAATGCTAGAGTCAAAGATGGCTTGTAATTTGATTTTAGAAATAGCCCGCCCCCCCTTTTTTTTAAAGAAATGAACCTGATTATTAAGGCAAGGATGAGAAACAGTTATGCTGTTTCCAGTCATAAGCATAGAAGATGGAATTAAAGAATTTAGGCAAATTAACAGTGTCTTAATAGGCAGCTCCACTTTTAAGCTAAACCCGTGGCCTTCCAACTCAACTGTGTTGAAAGACAAAACCCACTCTTTCATATATACCTTTTTATTTTACTAATAGAATCAGTTCTATATGATCATAATAATATCTAATATTTCATGTATTCCATTTCTATTGTGTGATTATTTTTGGAAATGCTGCTTGCCATAGAGAAATCTCCAAAAACTCAAAAGAAATCAATAATATCAATGGTTGCACTGTATTAGTTACAAAAAAAAAAAAAAAATGCCTGTTCTCTTATAGGCCACATTGTGTCCGGCATGTTACTCACCTAACAGACATGATGATACCAACTCATCCTGTTCTTTAAAAGAATGAATCTAGAAAATTTCCAGCTCTTCCAAGGGATGTCAGATGGGTTGGATTGTTAACAAAGGTGAAGAAAAAAATATATATGTCACTGGCATTTTCATAAAGAAATCTGCCAATTACCTATCTGCCCTTCAGAATGGAAAATCTAGACAAGTACTTAGAAATCTAGGATCAACCTCTTCTCTTAGTTTCTTCCATTTCACTCTTCAAGAGAAAAACAACATAAGCTTATAAAATAGAGGAGAAGAATGTTAGAAACACAACTACTTTTTCAAAATTTGGTTGATATTCTGCTTTAACCCAATCTGTCAAAAGAGGGATATTGGGCTTAATATGGGATCCAATACAAACTCATGAGGAGCATTTGGCTTTGAATTTAAACAGGCTTGAGTTTGAATTTCAGCTTAACTTTTGAATTATTAGAATTGGGACCAATTACATGCTTTCAACAATGATTTTTATCCCCTGCAAAACCAATAATAAAAACATTACTATAGATTCACTTTGTAAGAGTAAGAAGTAACTATGTTAAGGGGTGTTCAGTGATGGTCCTGGAGTCCCAGGATGGAGTCTCCAATCAGGGAGTCTGCCTCTTCCTCTGACCCTCCCCAATCTCATGCTCTCTCTCTCGCTCTTCCAAATAAGTAAATAAAATCTTAAAAAAAAAAAAGAAGTAACTATGTTAAGTCACTCTTAAACAAAGATGACCTTAAAAATTGTAATTATCATTATTATACTTAAAAGTTATTTCACTGATTCTTAAAAATAATTGATTCTTTGAAAATAGGTCTCCTAAATTAGGATAATTTAGATCAGTCAAGTTATTTCCTAGACAGTAAACTTTTCTGGAGATGTTTCCCAAAATGTAAAAAAGGCAATATTCATTCTTATTTTAAGTTACTTTTAAAGCAAGCAAATGAGGAAAATAAGATAAATTTGTGTTCCTAACATTCAAAAATCATAAGAAACTCAAAAACTGGCAAAGCCAAAAGCTCCAAATATACAAAGTCTTCCTAGGTCTCTCCTTTGAACAATAAAAAGTTTTGAGAAAGTATGCAATGGACAATAATAAACACTGTATTTCCACAACCACTTGTTGGCACCCTGTAAAGCTTGGATCAAAAATATCTGCTTTGAAATTAGACAAAATCACATCCTGTTCTTGTGAGAAAAACTCTTAGGTAATGAGTTTCAACTTCAAAATTACATTTGAATGAGAAGGTGTACTTTTAATGGAACTTTTATAACTTGCTTGCATATATTGTGTTTATCTGTATCTTGTGTGAAAATTTAATCAGAGATGTCTGAATAAAAGAACAGATGGGAGCTTTATTTAAATTTAGAGAGAATGAATACCACATGCTGAGCTCAATAAAGCAATTTAAATAAGTTTTCCATCTTATATAAATTTTATTTAATGATGTTTTCAACCCAGGAATTCTAAAATAGCAAAAACACTAACTATAAAACAACTAAACCTACCTATGTCTCTCATATGTGATAAGCATAAAAATATATTCTGAGAATATGGGAAATGTCATGGTGTTATCCAAAGAATATTAAACTTCCATTATTGATTGATTAGGTCTGCCCCCTTTTTTTTTTTTTAATTCTACCCGGTCCCACAAAAGAAAAAATAAAAAGAAAAATTTCCAGATAGATAAACAAGGTTTATGGTTGAATGCAAAGATGGCAATGCATTTTAAACAGATTCCCAGTGGAGTTGTCATAGGCTCTAGCAGGCTCAGAAGATTAAATGCCAGATTTTCTTCAATAACCATCCTTCTTTGCATTTTTGGTTACTGTTGTTATGTAGCTCCCACCCTGGTTCAATTTCATGATTTAAATAAAAAATCATTTTTGCTTTGTCTCTCTTTTCTTTAAAGATAAATAATATAAAAATGGACATTGGGGAGGGTATGTGCTTTGGTGAGTGCTGTGAAGTGTGTAAACCTGGTGATTCACAGACCTGTACCCCTGGGGATAAAAATATATGTTTATAAAAAATAAAAAAATTAAAAAAAAGACTTTTTCTCTTTTAACTACTTTTCTTTATTATAATGCATACCCCATGAATCATAACAGAGATGAAAGAATATAAAATACTTACAGAACTAAATAAATATAAAATGGTAGTATTAGTCACCGTCATTATTAATGTTAATTGTTTGACGGTTAATAAATAACATAGAAATTAGCCAGTCAGAAAACAATAGGTAAGGAAAAGGATTTTGATAATACTAGAAGGTTAGTAGTAGACCAACCGTTGCAGAGGAAAACATTACTTACTCTGCACAATATTAAAAAGACATATTAACAGCACTAGAAAGTGACAAAAAAATAGGCAGAAACCTGAGGATATTTGACCCTTGGCAAAGGGAACTACACTAAGTGAGACTTACTAATATATAACATTCCTGAGAGCGTGTCCACTTGCTCTCACAATCAAAGTTGCTCAGTGCACCTTAGAGCCTAAGCAAAAAGCCTCAGAATTTGACTTTGGGTGTAAAAGAAGGACCTAGGAGGTGACCACAATGGCAGGGAGTCGAGAGGGGAGTTCATAAAGGAATGATTTGTAGCAGAAAGTGCCCCAAATTTTACATACATATCTCCTGTCCAAGTCCTTAGACTGCATCTAAACTCTGCATGGATAAAGAAACTTCAAGGTGCTCAGTGGGAAGACACAGCACAAAACTAAAAGAACATAACAATTATAGCTTATATCCATTATCACTCTTTTGGGTTTGAGTTCAGTAAGTTATTTGACTACTAGAACAAAGATCAACACAATTAAGGGAAAGAGAAGAAAGCTAAACAATAAGCATTTCCAGATGTACAAAGGAACAGGGAAAAATCACCAATGGTCAAAAGCAAAGCAGCTGAGGGACTATAAACTTGAGGTGATCTACACACACACACACATACACACACACACACACACACACACAGGGACCAAAGGGAAATATCATAATAATTGACTCAATGGGAATCTATACAAATAGCAAAAAAAAAAAAAATAAAAAAAAATAAAAACTCTAGAACCAAAATGTAAAATAATCAAAATGAAAAATTACCTTATAGGCTTATAAGAAATCAGAGAGAGCAAAAGAAACTGAAATTAGAGAGAGATCTATTGAAATGATCCAACCTGAGGGATATAAAGAAAATAAAATAGATTATGAGAAATGCAGAACACTGACTTTTGCATAATACCAAGCCTTCTAACTTAAATATAATTGGATTCTTCATAAATGAAAAGTGAAAGTGAGAGATAAAGAATAGTGGAGGAAAACTGAGTGAAAAATGGATGGCAAAATTTTCCCCCAATTTTGGTTTTCAAGTATTTTTTATAGCCATATACCAGACAGTCTGACTCTGAGAAGCAAGCATAGACAATTTTTCTGCTTGTCTTTTTTTTTTTTTTTTGTAATTCATTTGACAGACAGAGATCACAAGTAGGCAGAGAGGCAGGCAAAGACAGAGAGGGAAGCAGACTCCCTGCTGAACAGAGAGCCTGATGCAGGGCTTCATTCCAGGACCTTGAGATCATGACCAGAGCTGAAGGCAGAGGCTTTAACCCCAGGAACTCCGAAGCTTCTCCTTTCTTAATTGTTCCCCATGTATCCAGGATTTTCGTACTTTTTTTTTTTTTTTTGGCTATCCAAAGCTTCTTAATATCGTTTATTTCCGTATGTGTCAAGCACAGTTAAAATTTGCTTTTAAGGGGCACCTGGGTGGCTCAGTTGTTAAGCCTCTGCCTTTGGCTCAGGTTACGATCCCAGGGTCCTGGGATCGAGTCCTGCATCAGGCTCCTGCTCAGTGGGAGGCCTGCTTCTCCTTCTCCTACTGCCTCTGCTTGTGTTTCCTCTCCCACCATCTCCCTCTCTGTCAAATAAATAAATAAAATCTTTTTAAGAAACTGCTTTTAATATACCGATAAAGTTCATTTCCCTCAACTTACCTACTTCTTAAGAAAATAGCAACCTGTTAATCAGTGCTAAGGTGTGAGTAACTGAAATGTCCCCAAGGTATCAGAATTATAAATGAGAAATGATAAATTTATTTGCTCATAAGAAGTAGTATGGAACGGGAAGATTTTACATATTTGAAGAAAGATGGTCTTTCCTAGTCAGATTGTCAATTAGTAGCCACAATTCCTCTAGGATCGGTTCTGGGTGTATAAGTGTGAGCATACAAATTATTTTCTTTAATAGATTCTAGTTGGGTGGATGCATTTCTTTCTCCAGAGTAGTTTCAGAAGTGTCTCTATTAACATTCTTGAGGTAATTCATTTGAGAAGCAGCATACTCCATTTATCAATGGAAATAGGGCTGGATAGGGACAAAGTGAGAAAAAAATCAGTGGGAGAAGCATGTTAAAATTTATGTGACCTAGTGCTTCTCTAAATTAATGTACCCAGTCCTACCTTATCTGTTTCTTAATCTAGAATCATGATGCTTCAGGGCTGGAAAAGCTTCCCTCTGGAACTAACATGTCTGAATATTATTCAGTCTTCACATCTTTTCTAACACTCCATTTTTATCCAGACAACCTGCACTTATTATGCAAATAAATGCATTCAGATTTTTACAATTTTTTTCACCTACGCATATTTAAATTCTATTTCTGCTTTAAGAATTTCTACACACTTTGATCTAGACTGCACACCCCACAGCAATACACATGCTAAGATACTATTCAAAACAAATAGTTTTAAAAAATCATTGAAAACAGAGCAATGCAATTTAGAGATACTCAAGAATGTATAGTTGCATTCCAAGGCATGTACAATCATCAACCTTTTCAGAAATATATTTGCCTATTTTCTGCTTCTCTGTTAATGAGTATATCAACATTTTTAAACCTAAATATAAAGGTAAGGACCTTGAACAAAAGAACATGCCATGTAAATATTTTATTTTTCTTTGCCATGCCAGAGTCGAATCTAGAGAGAAGAAAGGAGGCTTGTAATGAGACACAAGTAGTTGTGAGAAAAGACATTACAGGCAGTTTCCTGACTGAAAGACTGAGATTTAATCATGGGAAGCTGCTTTGCAGCCGCTGCCAAAGCTCACTGGCTTCACCCGCCTAGAGCAGGATGCCTGCAAAGCCTGAACTAAAGCAAACCAAACTGCTGCCAATGCGCCGCCTCCAGGCAATAGATAATCTTCATCGACCATTTATTTTACTTCTGCACATTTTGATCTTGTGTTTGTTATTTATAAAAGAAATACTGCACCTTTATATCACTGGAAAAGGACACGTAGGGAGAAAAGACTGCTATTAAATCTATGAAAAGGAGGAAGGTGCTTCTTCAGGGTTTAAGCTACTAGTCAGAATCTTGCTACGAGTAAAGCAAAGACCTGTATTGTGCATATATCCAAAACCTTTAAGCTTTAGAGGAACCCAATTAAAACATATTCATTCGAAAAGAGTGGCAATAATAGGAATTATATAGTCCATGTAATATTTAATACTTCCAAATATAAGCAAGCCCCTTAAACTAGTTGTGTGACCTTGAATGAGTCACTTAACCTCTTAGGGGTTTCCTGATCTAGGAAGTGGGAAAACTACTTATCTCTCACTGTTTAATACAGAAGTGAGTTAGATAATCTATGTAAAAGTCCTAGCTGTAGAATTAGAGTAAAATCCTAGATATCTCTTCTTATACAAGGCATCGATCTCTGTTTATTATTATTTTCATAGATGTTCACTAAATATTTGCAGAATTAACATATGAACAATACATATTCTGATGCTCACTTCTGCTGGGAAAATGTTGACTCCTGAGTCAGGACAAAAGAGGACAGCAGCAGGAGACTATCCACGGCACTGGAAAGAAGGCTAGGTAGATTTGGGGTTTCACTATTATCTCAATTCATCTTTTCTTTTTTCTTTAAAAATTTTATTTGTCAGAGGGAGAGAGAGAGAGAGACAGAGAACGCACCAGCAGGGGGTGGTGCAGGCAGGGGGGGAGCAGGCTCCCCTCTGAGCAGGGAGCCTGATGCAGGACTGAATCCCAGCACCCTGGAATCCTGACCTGAGTCCAAGGCAGCTGCTTAACTGACTGAGCCACGCCGGCACTGCTATCTCAATTCATCTTAATAGATACAGTATGAGCTGTTAGAAGTGAATTTATGTGGAATTTTGAGTTTCTAGAATCACCAAAAATGTTCTATTTTAAGCTTTATAAACTCATAAAATTAAATAATATTCATATTATCTATCAGGTATAAGAATGACAATGTGCTCACTATAATGAGTGCTTTAATATACTTTAGTATACTATCTCCCTTATTTTTCATAATAGATACGACTCTCTGAATATGTGTATGTGTGCACATTTGTATGTGTGTGTGTACACATGTATGCATTCTAGCTCACTTGTGAGCCGTATTACTGAGCCAAGAATTAAACTCAAATATGTTTCTCTTAAATGCCCATGCTATTTTTTTTACACTGTAGTGGAAACAACATTATAAATGTGAATGGGGTTGGTGATTAAAAGCAGCATAAGTGCATTAGGGGTGTCTGTGCAGAATTTGATGTAATAAAATTAATTGAAACCTTATCCTAGTTTAGTGTGAAAATTGTCACTATATAATCATATGTCCTAGCATATTTACAAGCACAAGAAAAAAAAATCTTTTATTTTTCCTAACCACTCTGATCCCTAAAAAAATATATTCATTTGAGAAGGGAGTTGAGGGAAATTAGAAGGGGAGGTGAACCATGAGAGACTATGGACACTGTAAAACAACCTGAGGGTTTCGAAGGGGTGGGGGGGTGGGAGGTTGTGGGAACCAGGTGGTGGGTATTGGGAAAGGCACGTATTGCATGGAGCACTAGGCATGGTGCAAAAACAATGAATACTGTTATGTTGAAAAGAAATTTAAAAAAATAAATAAAAATAAAAATAAATAGATACCATCTTCCCACTGAAAAACAAAACAAACAAACAAACAAAATACAAAATAGGGCCATGAAAAACACAAGCTCAAGATAGGTAGATGTGATACCTACATAAATATTCTGTAACTTTCCCAAGAAAGTGAAAAGATAATTGTAATACAGAAAAAAGAAAACTTTCGTACCCTTAGTTCACTGATTTAGACTTTATGTGGCCTGGGAAAAAAATGAAAATAGAAAGAGACAAAGATTTTCTATAGATTTTAACTGTTTCTCTACTAAACACACCATGAACAGGAACTATAAATACGTATCATTTACTGAATTTTTCCATTTCACTGAAGTATATTTCCAGATTTACAACTCATTATATTCTAACCTGCTGGCTCAAAACTATCATAGGTAAGAAAGTGCACTCAGAGGCACAACACTTTGCATATGGTGAAACTTCTGCAGTGCAGTAGCTCTACACTTACCAAAAGCCAGCCTCAAGCAAGTAGCAATGCTTAATTAAGTACTAACTAAAAACATCTGTAACTCCCTTCCTAATACTCCCTATGACAGAATCCAAGAAAGTCCCAGCTTCAAGTAGAGAGTCTACAGAAATGAAAGCTTGCATTCATAAGTCAAGGACAGGCAAGATTAAATTTAATTAAAATGACACAAGTTAGGAGTGCTTCTGCAGCTACCAAGAAGAATTAACTGCAGAGAATTACCTTCTCATGGAAAAAAGAGAACTAGAAAAACTAGCAAATATATGAAAAGGAGATTTCATATTTTGTCAACAGGCAAGGGAGGACTATAGGACAAGTGAGAGAAGAAAAGCAAAGAATCAAGGCTGTCTTTCCCCAAACTTAGAGCCCCAAGAAAGTTTCTTAGCTTTGAGGTAGGAAGCAGAAGCTAAACCCAGTGCTGCATTCTTACTCTGTTAAGGAGACAGGGATTGGAGTTTCAGAAGACCTTTTCTTCTTCATGTTTATGCCCCTATAAAACATAACTGCTCATCTTCTTGATCCATTCATCTGTTGATGGACATCTAGGTTCTTTCCATAGTTTGGCTATTGTGGACATTGCTGCTATAAATATTCGGGTGCACGTGCCCCTTTGGATCACTACGTTTGTATCTTTAGGGTAAATACTCAATAGTGCAATTGCTGGGTCATAGGGCAGTTCTATTTTCAACACTTTGAGGAACCTCCATGCTGTTTTCCAGAGTGGCTGCACCAGCTTGCATTCCCACCAACATATGAGGAAGTGGTGATGCAACATGGGGGCTTAAGTGGGTAGGAGAAGAATAAATGAAACAAGATGGGATTGGGAGGGAGACAAACCATAAGTGACTCTTAATCCCACAGAACAAACTGAGGGTTGCTGGGGGGAGGGGGTTTGGGAGAAGGGGGTGGGATTATGGACATTGGGGAGGGTATGTGCTTTGGTGAGTGCTGTGAAGTGTGTAAACCTGGTGATTCACAGACCTGTACCCCTGGGGATAAAAATATATGTTTATAAAAAATAAAAAATAAAAAAAAAACATAACTGCTCATCTGGTTCTGAACAAGATGGGAGTCTACACATTTGACCTTACCCTTCCTACCATTTACAGCAAAAGCCCTGCACAGGATTTATAAAGCAACTGACAGAAGACTCCAAAAGGTAGAGAAAAGAAACAACTACCTGAAGAACTTGGGGTGTGAGACACAACAGTCATGAGGACCCTGTTTGTTTTGTTTCTGTTTGCCTCCAGTGGAAATAGAATTTTAATAGCCCATAACTTCAGCTTTTAGCTTTATCCATCGATCATATTATTTCTCTGTGATTTTTGCACAAAGAATCATTCCTCCCTAAATAAGGAAGAGAAAGTAGGTCTCTTCTGCAGGATATCAAACTAGAAATTTATTTCAAAGGACCCAAGTCAGTGAATACAGAATGCCTTGTAGGATTCAAAGTTCATCCCTTCCATCTATACAAAACATGTTTTCCAATTCGACAAAATGCAAGAGTCTTTTTCCCCTCGACTTCCAGACTTTTACTCTAATACCACCCACCCTTGAAATAGCCATTTCCTATACTTGATACTTTTACATACCTTATTTAACTCAAAACCAAGATGCATGACCAAGGAAGATATAAAACTTGTTAAATCCCATGACTCAAATGGGCAGTTAACTTGGCAGTTCACCGCGGATGGGAGACACCTGGCCAGGGGACAAAACTCTCCCGCTGAAGAAGTAACAATGATGAAGATGTGGACTTGGACTCTTGGCAATAACACACTGTCTAAAGAAGATGGCTGGCTTTTCTGGCAGCCTAAATAAAGCACGAGGGCATTTTGCACATGATATCTCCTGGAGCTTTTATTTTGGGTTTCTGAACTGATTCCACATACGGCCTAATCTCTGTTGTATACTTTAGCCATAATGTGTAGTATTATGAGGGAAATCAAAAAAAGAAACTAAAAGACCAGGAAGTTATGAAGGCAGAAAACATTTACTAAGACCATGGCACTCAGAGACAAAACTGTTCTTAGTAACAAGATAAACACCTACTTACCTGTTTTGGGACACCTGAGTGCTGAACTAAGTATCTTATTTAATGCACAGCCTAAAATATCCAGCTATAAACTGGACATCCAGAGAAGGATTAAAGGAAGGCATAATATCACAAAATCAACTGAACATAGAAAAATCAATTTGTATTTGTAATGGGGTTGCATATTAGAATTTTGAAAAAAATACTTCTTTTTGTAATATTAAATGCAAATGTTAAAAGTATGTGTTTATTTTTTCTTTAGGAATATAATTTAAGACATTTTCAAAGTGGCTGTTTTATATTAGAATAGTTAGAAAATAATTTAGTATTTGATTCTTCTTCCTTACTTTCACTGGTTTAAATAAGAAATATCTACCTCAAGTGTAGATCATATCATATCTGAAATCTAACTATCTTTCCAAAAAACAAAGTACAAGAGTTCCTCGGAGCTATTAAACACTACTCTGAGCACAGGATGATGTGGAGTTGAGAAAAAGTTTTACTGACTTAGGAGTTTCATTTTTGCTGGAGTCTGTCCATCTTTGTGTTCAGACAGAAGAAAATGATACCCTACTCAGTCCCAAAATGAAAGAAAAAAAAAAATTGTGTTTGCTGTGAAAAAGTGACAGCAAAATCTTATTTTAATTTTCCCTAAATTTATAATTACTTCCAGTTCCAACAAAACAAAATTTTGGATACCAAGGAAACTGAACCAAGTGGAAAAGAGTATATGTGTAAGAACATCGATGGAGTCCCAGATGACTTATTTGCATATCAGATTGTGACATATCTCACACTTAGACCCACCTTTCTTCCTTTTTTTCTTTCTTTCTTCCTTCCTTCCTTTCTTATTTTTATTTATTTATTTATTTATTTATTTATTTTTAAGAAAAGGAGAGAACACGAGGAGAGGCAGAGGGATAGGGAGAGAGAAAATCTCATTCAGGATCCATTCCCAGTGCTGAGCCCAGACCAGGGCTCCATCATGCGGGTCTTGATCTCACGATGCTGAGGATCATCACCTGAGCCAAAATCAAGAGTCTAATGCTTAACCAACTGAACCACCCGTACACCCAGAGCTCACTTCTTATAAAGCAAACTAAATTGTGAAAGTTGGAAATTGCCAAGGTTAGCTTGCGACATTGCTCAAAATAAGAGGAAGCAATCTTGGTGCACTTCAGATGAGATATTAGAAAACAAAACCTACTCTTGTTGCTTGTCATTTATCTCAGAAGATTGAAATAATTGGGGTGGTTGAAGTCATAGTTACTATTGGAAGTATAAACACTCTCATAAAACTAAAGTAATTTTATTGCATTAGAAAGGTATTAGACAAAATATTTTCTAAAATATATATGTATTTTAAATGTCAGAGAAGAAATGGGGAAAAGTAGGAACCACTGGACAAAAGTTATACAGGGATAAATTAAATCAATATTTATTGTGTGTTTTCTGGGGGTCCCTTGGTTGAGCTTCTGACTCTTAATTGCAACTTAGGTCATTACTTTGGGATCCTGGGATCAAGTCACTCATTGGACTTGGTGCTCAGCATGGAGTCTACTTGAGATTCTCTCTTTCCTTGTCCTCTGCCCCTCCTGCACCAAGGTAAATAAATAAAATCTTTTAAAAGTATATTAATTATGTGTTTTCTAGATGTAAGACATGATATGAATATTGGAAGCAGCTAAGAGATATCAAATATACTCCCTGCTTTAAAAGCAGCTTATATTTTAATCAAGGCTAAACAAGGTAGAAATTGCAAATAATTTGTGTAAAAAGGGAGGTAAGATGGGCAGTTCATGATAAATTATAAATGAAAAAGACAATCAGTACAGAAGAAAAGGAAAGACTCAAAACGGGGATTTCAGAAAAACAATTTTACAACAATGTGGAATTTAAAGTCTTAGAAGATGGGTGATTTAGGGATATACCTTAGTTTATATCAAAATATGAAAAAATGTATAATATTTTATAAAAGTCAAACATGATCTTGACTAAAGGTGACTACTTCTTCTATGTCAAATTTGCATACAAGAATCTTTGCTCTTTGGAGGAACCCTGTACTTCAGGTTTCTCTACTTTGAGGATACCAGAAATCAAGTCAGTCAGTACCCACTGTTGCATGGCCTCCTGTTCTGGGTGGTCCTAGGGAGTAAGAAGTATTTTCTTACATTCTTGTTACCTGCTAATAGACTTCCCATCTCACTTACGGGTTTCCTTTATGTATTCTTTTCTCTTCCTATAAACGGTGTCCTCTCTTCACTCTCCTTAAAGATTCCTCAAGATGTTTGGCCTTCTGGGAAAAACAAAACAAAATCCCCACAAAGCTAGGGAAACATGTTCTTTTACCAGTTTATTCTTTCCCTCTGGAAAAGTAAATTTGCTTTTACTCAAGAATCTGTATGCTGGGAAACCAATTTGGAATAGTGAGGCAAAAGTAAACACATAGCAAAATATAAGTTAATGTCCTAACAAATTATCCTGCCATATGTGAAAAAGGGTATGTTGGGAAGTCCAGGTTGGAGAACAAATAGCCAAAGGAGTAGGTTAGGCATGTGGTTGAAGAGATA
Source organism: Mustela nigripes (assembly GCF_022355385.1). Classification (NCBI taxonomy): domain Eukaryota; kingdom Metazoa; phylum Chordata; class Mammalia; order Carnivora; family Mustelidae; genus Mustela; species Mustela nigripes. The sequence goes on from NC_081557.1 coordinate 178,091,789, forward strand.
ATGAATAAACTAGTATAATATCTGGAGATAATTCTAATTCTCTAAAAGGGAATCCAAATAGGAAAATAGTACTCTAGCTATTCTAAATTAACTTTAGAGTTGCACTTGGGCAATATTTAAGGAACTCAGATTCACTCTAATGAGGATTATTGACATATTTTTTGGCAGAATAATGACTTAATCAAACAATGACTTAAAAATTCCTAGAAGATTAAAAAATTAATAAATAAAAACCCAACAAAAAGAGACTGAGAAAGGAAAAGTCTAAAAGCAGGAAGAGTGAGTAGATAATCCAGCTGAGGCAAATTAAGGATTTACCTTGTTAGCATACTTTGTTTGTGGTAGTTGTGTCATTAATGGAATTTTGACAAATTAAAGTACCATTGAGTTGACTGGGAAAATTAAGGGCAGTAAGTTAATAAGAAAAGGGAGTAAGTAATTTAAAAAAAGGCTGACATTGAAAAGGGATTTAGAATGTTAGTGGAGTTTTAGGGTTGGTATAGAGAATGTAACCAATTCTCCATAAGAAAATTTTCACTATAAATGATATTGCAAATCATTTTTTATTCTGGGAATGGCAAGAGACACAGAGGTCAGCATTTTGAAATCCCACTGCTTGGAGGAGACATTTGAAAAATGAGCAAAGTAGAATAAAGAGCTTTACTTAAATCAGTGTTTCAAATGCCAATGCCATTGGGGTGTTGAATGATGGCAAAGTTTCTACATTTGCATGCAAAATGCAAATCAAGTGGGCAAAATTAATTTCCATTTTAATTAATTTTAAATAAAAAAAACAGTCACTGCTTTAATGTTGGCAGAATGCCTCACACTTTTCTTTTTTTTTTTTTTTGTCATTGTTGAATTTTTAAAGGGAATTGGGGTTTAGGAGGTTGCATTAAAAGTTTTAGAAGCCTAGTAGTAGAATTTACAGTTACTCAGAGCCATCTCTATATTCTATATGTCTAAATGCTAATCCATCTTAAAATATTTTCTTTAATTCTAATATAAATATAGAAATTAAAACTTCATTTGCTTTTTAAACTTGGCATGATAAAGAATTTTTAATTAGACAAATATATTGTGTGGAAATGACAATCCTGGATCTTTGGGTACCAAAGCTGCTCTGTGACCAATTAATTAACTCTGTGATCTCAGCTCTTGGGTCTTAGCTTCTTAGATCTTAGCCTCACTTCATAAGTTTTATACATTAATTTCCAAAATAAAAGACGTTGAGCTAGAACCAGAGCTCACAAACTACATAGGATGAAGTCTTAATCCACTCAGGCTTCTGTGATGAAATAACAGACTGGGTACCTCATAAACAACAGATATCTATTTCTTATAGTTCTGAAAGCTGAAGATCCTAAGGCAGGGTGACAGCATGGTCAGGTGACTAACCTCTCCTGGACTGCAGACATCTTTTATTCACATGTGGTGGGAGGGATGAGAGATCTTTTTGGGGTCTTTTTTATAAGAACATTAATCCCATTCATGAGGGTTTCATCCTCATGACCTAATCACCTTCCAAATCCTACACTTCCTTATGACATTCCCTTTGGAGGGTTAAGTTTCAACATATGAATTGCAGTGGGGGGGGGCATTTTTATCACACGAGATAGCAAAAGCTATTTGCTTGACCCATGGCATTAATTTTTTTAAACATTCCAATGTCAAACAAAGAAAATTTTATATCAAATTCTACATGTAGTTATCTGAAAGCACATGTGCACCTGAATGTTTATAGCAGCAATGTCCACAATAGCCAAACTATGGAAAGAACCTAGATGTTCAACAGGTAAATGGATAAAGAAGATGTGGTACACACACACACACACACACACACACACACACACACACAGGAATACTATGCAGCCATCAAAAAACCCCCCAAAATCTTGCCATTTGCAATGACGTGGTTGCAACTACATAGAGGGTATAATGCTAAGCAAAATAAGTCAATCAGAGAATGACAATCATTATATGATCTCTCTGATATAAAGAATTTGAGAGGCAGGGTGGGAGTCATGGGGGGAAGAAAGGGAAAAATGAAACAAGATGGTATGGGGGAGGGAAACAAAACATAGGAGACTCTTATTCTCAGGAAACAAACTGAGGGTTACTGGAGGGGAGGAAGGTGGGAGGAGTAGGGTGGCTGGGTGATGGACATTGGGGAGGATATATGCTATGGTGAGTGCTGTGAGTTGTAGAAGTCTGATGATTCACAGACCTGCACCCCTGGGACAAATACCACATTATATATTAATAAAAATTTTTAAAAGTCTACATGTATAACTCCTTTTGTGTGCTGGGTCTATTTTCTCACTCAGTTGCTATTGTCCTAATTGGACTCGTCACAATTATCATCAGCTTCCTCTATGTTATTGGCCTTGTCCTTGTATATGCTGAAGTTAAAAAAAATCCCTTATCTAGATGATGATTAAGTTCCCCTAAATATCTAAGGCTGTTGGGCTGTGTCAAAGAATAGAATATAGAGAGAGATATACATCTAGGTGTCTGTCTTTAACCTAGCTTTATAAACAATTTATTTTATTATTTCCATTGTCTGCATTCTCCTTCCTCAAACAATATACTGTTACTCTATGAAGTAATTTTTTAAGATTTTAAGTAACTTTATTATTGTGTATATTGTTCCTTGGTAGGAGCCACAGATATTTTTGGAAATATGAATGAATTTTATCTCTATCACTACCAAAGACATACCTACATAAATACACCCTAAACGCATGTAATATCAATATTCATATACATTAAATACATATATGTGGAGAATATATAGAGAGAGATAGAAAGAGTATATATGTATATGAGCGCGCGCGTGTGTGTGTGCATGAGTGTGCGCGCACGCCCACGCGTATGGATAGCCAGAAAGAGAAAGAGAAAACCAGAGAGAATGTATTTGATCATCTAACTTTGTGATATGACAGATTATACATATCTATAGTGTAGATTCACAAAAACTATCCATCTTACAAATGCTATATACATCATTGAATGGTGCTATAGCATTATAACAGCAAATATGAAGTTAGCAAGACATAAAACTATGAGCAGGGGTACCTGGGTGGCTCAGTGGTTAAAGCCTCTGCCTTCGGCTCAGGTCATGATCTCGGGGTCCTGGAATCAAGCCCCGCATCAGGCTCTCTACTCTGCAGGGACTCTGCTTCCTCCCTCTCTCTGTACCTGCCTCCCTGCATACTTGTGACCTCAGTCTGTCAAATAAATAAATAAAATCTTAAAACAAACAAACAAACTGTGAGCAACCTAAAAGAATTATTTTTTCTAAAATATTTTAATAATCTGGGATGCATGGATGGCTCAGTGGGTTAAAGCCTCTGCCTTCGGGTCAGGTCATTATCCCAGGGTCCTGGGATGGAGCCCCACATCAGGCTCTCTGCTCAGCCGGGAGCCTGCTTCCTCCTCTCTCTCTCTCTCTCTCTGCCTGCCTCTCTGCCTACTTGTGATCTCTGTCTGTCAAATAAATAAATAAATAATCTTAAAATAAATAAATAAATAAATATTTTGATGATCAGTAAACAACTAACCATTTAATCACTAAATTGTAATATAAGCATTAAGACACTAACATATTTTTTAAAAGAAAATTTTATTTCATTTTTTCATCTAGGATATATTCATATTGCACTTGGTCTTATAAATACTTGAGAACATAGTCTAAATCAAGCTTCACTTTCTATGTTTTTACTATCTAACATTACAGGGTACAGTTTTCAATATTGAAATCATATTTATAATTATTTTAATGGCAGTATAAGATGACTTCAAATAGAAGTATTTTAGTTTAACTGTTTCAGTATATTTATACAATTATATGTATAATTGTTCTTTGTTATACTCATTGCTGCCATATGCCTCTCTGCACTTAGCTCTTTTCTTTTTGTCTTTCTCCTCTTCTTCCTCTTTCCCTTACTTCTTCATCTAATCTTTTTCTTTTTTTCTTGAAGTGTTTCCATGAACTAGTTTCTCAAGAGTGAAATTATTGTATCAAAGGCCAAAGATATATTTTATAGTCTATAATATGCATTGTCACATTATTTTCTAAATGGAACTATGAATTTGTACTACCACAACAAATGAACCAGTTTTGTTCAAAACTTTTTAACACTTGGCTATTATTATTTTAATGTCATGCTAATTAAAATACCTCATACTTATTTAAAATTTTTCATGTTAATAATGAATATTTTAATATTAAACTTATAATTATACAAAAAAATTGAATATCTAGGGTGCTAAACATTCAAGACATCACCTTGATTAGGCATTTATTTTTTAAGAGATTTTTCTTTCCACTTTTATTCTACTTTTCTTTTCTTTCCTTTTTTTTTTTTTTAAGATTTATTCATTTATTTAAGAGGGGAGGGTAGAGAGAGAGGAGGAGAGACAATCCCAAGAAGACTCTCTGCTGAGTGTGGAAGCCCAAGTGAGGCTTGATCTCAGGACCTTGAGATCATGACCTAAGTCAAAATCAAGAGTTGGACACTTAACTAACCAAGCCACCCAGGAGACCCTCTATTTTTTTCATTTTCAACAAGATTGAGACAGCATATATCAGGAACTTAAGTTTCTATTTGAAGTATATGTTGTTAAGAAATGAGACTGCAGATGCTATGGGGTACCTGGGTAGCTCAGACCCACTCTTGGTTTGGGCTCAGGTCATGATCTTGGGGCTCATAGGTTCCTGTTGGTGTAGGCTTTGTGCTCAGTGGGGAGTTTGCTGAAGATTTTCTCTCCCTCCCTGCTCTGTTTCCTCACACCCTCTCTCTCAAATAAATAAATCTTAAAAAAAAAAAAAAAGAAAGAAAGAAGGAAAGAAAGAAAGAAAGAAAAAATAAGACTACAGATGCTAAATGACATGAATTGGTTAATTTTTTTCCAAGAAAATTTGTGTGTTCTCTCAGAAGTTAAATCTCAAAACCAAAATTCATTTTTATAATTTTGGCAAAATTAGGAATTCTTCCTACTTTTGAAATTGTGACAGTCATGGATGATTTTCAAATGACGTCAATCTTATAAATATATTTTTATCTAGTAGTTTCATTCAACCAGAGCCCAAGTGTTTGTAATGTAAGAAGTCCAGCTGAGTGATGATAATAATCTTTTTATTCATGAGCCAATTATACAAATGAGACAAACTATAGGGTTAATGGTACTTTTTTGTATCTAACTGAGTCAGAGGCCATGGTTTAGAAGAATGCTATGTTCCTTCAAACCCCTGATATGTCCCATCTTTTCAATTTTATGCCCTCAAGTCTGTGGGGAAGTCAAGTACCTGGATCTGAATGCCAGAAGAGAACTGTAACAGCATTTCTGAGTTTTTGGCTTACTAGGAAATTAATTGCTTGGATCATGCCTTTTTATTTTGGTTACTTCGTTCAGTCTCCTGCTTTTCCAGTACTGCCTTCTTCTGGTTGTGGTTGTTATCTAACACCCATGATGACTGTTGGTCTTTTCTCTTCTTAACACAATGGTCTATTCACAATCTCAACTCCCTGTGTGTCAATCCTTCTTGACTGCCCTCTCACCTTGTGGGTCTTTATGATTGTTATGCCCGAGTTTTCAGGTCTGAGACCACCAAGGAGCCAACAACAATGTAATCATGCAAGGGTTTATTTGACAAGCTTAAGCTTGGGCCCAAGTATACCTGACACAGTGGAGTAGGGACTTGAACCCTGAACCAGATTACAGTCAGAGTTTTTAAAGGCAGAGTAGGGGTGGACTCGGTGGTGGGTGAGGACAAAGGGGATGTTCAGAAGAGCTATCAGGGTAAAGAAGACTGTCAGTATACTGGAGGCCTAGTTATTATCAAGCCAAGGCTGTTTTTCCCTCTAATGAGGCACTAACATGAAGACAGTTGGGAGTTTCCTGGTGGAATGTCACATTCCTCCTATCAAGCATCCTTGTTAGTGAGATTTAGTACTGGGACATTTGGAAACCAAGGGAGACTCCTGTCTTGCAGGATTGTGATTTCTACAAGGTAACTATTTGTTCACATATACTACCGAGGGGGAGGGGAGCAGGTGGAGAGGGGGTGCATGGTGCCAGCTTTTACTCTGTCAAGATGGCTGTACTTATGTCAGGGCTAAACTCGAGGTGGGTACAGCCTTGTTTTTCTTGGCCTCCACAATGATGATGGAAGCTTTCTGTCTTCTGGTGATTGTTACCTTCTGGCTTTATGACCAAGTCATTATCTTCATGAATGTCAATGAATCCAGCTGTATGAACATCTCTCCTGTTATTAACATATGTCCACAGAGGAGAATCTCCACTAAACATCTTAGCAATGCCGGTTCCCCCTCACCAGTACATTCCTGATGACCTTCTTTGAGCAGTGTTTCCTCTGGCCCTCCAGTGAAATACAATCCACTAGTGGGTATTTTGTCCTCAAATAATATATTCTTTCTTCCTTTAGTCTTTAGTCCCTTCCCTGCTGTCTGCCATAGCAACTAACACTTATCTGACATAGGCTTAGCCATCACTTTTTCAAAGCCACACTAGAAGTGAGTTCACCTATTCCCTTCGGCTCCTCTCTAGGGTAGTCGATCTCATATCCCATGAAATTAGCCCCAAGTAAATGAGTTCTTGCTTATTCAGTGTTAAAGGTTTTGGTCACCTTGATTAAGCACCTGCAAAACATCATCCCAAGAGTACTCACCTGACTCCTGACTATAGATCCCAATTCTTCCAACTTCTCTTTTGGAGGACATGACTCCTTCTCATGTCAACCTCAGCATATCCCTGGTCAGGTCATGTAGGGATTTATCCCTAGAGAAGAGACAGCCAAAACAGTAGGTGGGTGAAACTTTCGAAGGGGTACATGTCCACTTGTGGAGGAGAAATCTCTGTAGCAGCACAGGAAAAGCACTATCTCTTATATTGGATGTTGGGTGGGGTGTAGGGGGCACATACGCCCTGCAAGGGGTGAGGATCCAGGTGCTTTACAAAGCCAATATCCTCAGAAGCATCCATCTACGTATCAGCATTTTGGCATCTCATTTTTCTTTCCTTACAGGAGAGTCTAACGTTAACATAACAGACCCGCAGTGGTTGAGCATTTAAAAATCTCTAAAGCTAGGTGAGACTAATTTGCAAGGTCACAGAGTTCCAGAACTAAGCCTTTTTGTCTCTCATTGTCCTGCTTTGGAGCACAGTACATATTTCTGAAGTAATCCCTGTTACCAGGGGAATAAGTAACTTAAACTAAGCAGGTTAGGGTTATGTGCCCTGAATCAGGGCAGCAGTTAGCATCACTGGAAGTGAATGGACTGAAAATAAGGAATGAGTCAATATGTATAAGCAAAATTCAGGTACTGTTTCCACAAAAGGGAGGGAATGTCAGGCAACAAATCTGCATATCTGTTTAATCTTTTAAAATATTTTATTTATTTATTTATTTATTTATCAGAGAGAGAGAGAACACAAGTAGGGGGAGTAGCAGGCAGAGGGAGAAGCAGGCTCCCTGTCCAAAAAGGAGCGTAATGTGGGACTCAATCCCAGGATCCTGGGATTATTACCTGAGTCAAAATCAGAAGCTTAACAGATTGAGCCACCAAGGCAACCCTACAAATATCTGGGATCTTTTTGTTTGTTTGTTTGTTTGTTCTGTTTTGTTTTTTAAAAGTACTCTGAGGACCCTGGGTGGTTTAAATAGTTAAGCTTCTGCCTGCCTTACGCTCTGGTCATGATGTCCAAGTTCTGGAATAGAGCCCAGCCTAGGGCTCCTGGATCAACAGAGAGTCTGCTTCTCCCTCTCCCTTTGCCTTTTCCCCCTACTTGTGCTCTCTCTGTCTCTCTCCCTCTCTCAAAAGAATGAATAAAATCTTTTTTTTTTTTTAATTCCAAAGATTACCCACAAGACTCCACTCCAAAACTGCTAGAACGTACAGGAATTCAGTAAAGTCTCAGGATATAAAATCAATGCACAGAAATCACATGTATTTCTCTACACCAATAAGACAGAAGAAAGAGAAATTAGAGTCAATCCCATTTACAAATGCACCCAAAACTATAAGATACCTAGGAATAAACCTAACCAAAGAGGCTAAGAATCTATACTCAGAAAACTATAAAGTACTCATGAAAGAAATTGAGGAAGACACAAAGAAATGGAAAAATGTTCCATGCTCACGGATTGGAAGAACAAATATTGTGAAAATGTCTATGCTACCTAAAGCAATCTAAACATTTAATGCAATTCCTATCAAAATACCATCCATTTTTTTCAAAGAAACGGAACAAATATTCCTAAAATTTATATGGAACCAGAAAAAACCTCAAATAGCCAAAGGAATATTGAATAAGAAAGCCAAAATTGGTGGCATCACAATTCTGGACTTCAAGCTCTATTACATAGCTGTCATCATCAAGACAGCATGGTTCTGGCACAAAAACAGACACATAGATCAATGGAACAGAATACAGAGCCTAGAAATAGACCCTCAACTCGATGGTCAACCAATCTTTGACAAAGCAGGAAAGAATGTCCAATGGAAAAAAGACAGCCTCTTCAATAAATGGTGTTAGGAAAATTGGACAGCCACATGCAGAAAAATGAAATTGGACCATTTCCTTACACCACACATGAAAATAGCCTCAAAATGGATGAAGGACCTAAATGTGCGAAAGGAATCCATCAAAATCCTTGAGGAAAACACAGGCAGCAACCTCTTCGACCTCAGCCTCAGCAACATCTTCCTAGGAACATCGCCAAAGGCAAGGGATGCAAGGACAAAAATGAACTATTGGGATTTTATCAGGATCAAAAGCTTTTGCACAGCAAAGGAAACAGTTCACAAAACCAAAAGACAACTGACAGAATTGGAGAAGATATTTGCAAATGACATATCAGATAAAGGGCTAGTGTCCAAAATCTATAAATAACTTAGAAAACTCAACACCCAAAGAACAAATAATCCAATCAAGAAATGGGCAGAAGACATGAACAGACATTTCTGCAAAGAAGATATCAGGATGGCCAAAGACACATGAAAAAAGTGCTCCACATCACTCGGCATCAGGGAAATACAAATCAAAACCATAATGAGATATCACCTCACACTAGTCAGAATGGCTAAAATTAACAAGTCAGGAAATGACAGATGCCGGCGAGGATGTGGAGAAAGGGGAACCCTCCTACACTGTTGGTGGGAATGCAAGCTGGTGCAACCACTCTGGAAAACAGCATGGAGGGTCCTCAAAGTGTTGAAAATAGAACTACCTTATGACCCAGCAATTGCACTACTGGGTATTTACCCTAAAGATACAAACATAGTGATCCGAAGGGGCACGTGCACCCAAATGTTTATAGCAGCAATGTCTACAATAGCCAAACTATGGAAAGAACCTAGATGTCCATCCACAGATGGATGGATAAAGAAGATGTGGTATATACACACAATGGAATACTATGCAGCCATCAAAAGAAATGAACTCTTGCCATTTGCGACTACATGGATGGAACTAGAGGGTATCATGCTTAGCGAAACAAGTCAATCGGAAAAGACAACTAGATGCAACATGGGGGATTAAGGGGGTAGGAGAAGAATCAATGAAACAAGATGGGATTGGGAGGGAGACAAACCATAAGTGACTCTTAATCTCACGAAACAAACTGAGGGTTGCTGGGGGGAGGGGTTTGAGAGAAGGGGGGTGGGGTTATGGACATTGGGGAGAGTATGTGCTATGGTGAATGCTGTGAAGTGTGTAAACATGACGATTCACAGACCTGTACCCCTTGGGATAAAAATATATTATATGTTTATTTTAAAAAAGATTGATTCCTATTTAATATATACATTATATAAATTATTTATATGTTCTGAGTTACTTTGAACCAAAATGGGAATTCATAATAAATAAATAAATAAATAAAGCCTCTAATAAAAGACAAATTTTAGACTTAAAACCTCACATCTCAGCTCCAAAACCATTCACCACACATCTGTTCATTTATTTATTCTTTCAAGGAAACCATTGGTTTTAAGCCTACTATGTGATAGAGACGTGGAGCTGAATCTGTAGATCAAGATTCAAAATCTCAATCCTAGTCTTAGCAGATTTCTAGATCTGTCCAGTGGGTGTGGATCAGAAAAATAAAAGAAACTCTGGAAGGATAGTGAAAGTGGGTGGGAAGCAGCAATTATGAATAACTCAAGCTGAGGCCAAAAGGCAGAGTAGCTGTGCTCTGCTAATAATTATTACATTATATGAAGTGTAGTAACAACTGCCTCTTCCCATACACTGTCCTAGGAGTGGAAAGTGAATGTCCTTGGGTAGGACTTAGACTTTGCGGTGCTCCTGACACCCATCTCGCGCCAAGTCAGAGACACACAGTCTCCTAGGAAGCGCAACCAGGGTCATCCTTGGCGGCCCCCACCCTCTGCCAGCAGAGGCCATGGGATCGCGCCGGCCAAGGCGAGACACCCGGGGTCACCACGTCAAGGCTCGGGCTGGCGGATCCTCAGGGCAGACCCTGGCGCGAGGCCCTCCAATCACCTGCTTCCGTCCCGGTCCCCACTGCTGCCCCGCAAGGGCAAGCGTCCCGGCCGGGAGATAGGAGGCGGACGGGCGGGTCCCGGAGACGCGGAGCGCGTCGGAGTGAGCGCACCAGTGTCCGGCGCGCCCGCCCCGCTCGTCCGGCAGCGGCTTACAGCCCCGCGCCAGCAGCGCGGCTACTCAACCCAAGCCGCTCACCCGCTGCGTCTGGGAGGCCTCCCGGGCGGGCGAGGGAAAAGCCGCCCGCCTCGTCCCCGCTGGGCTCCTGGCACGGAGTCCCCTCCATACGCCATCCGGACCGCGGGGCTGCCCCCGGGAGTAGCTGAGGCCGAGCACCCCGGGAAGGAGGATCCCACGGACGCCTGCAGCCCGAGGTAATCACCGTGGAAGACGGACGGGGCCGGTCCTCCCAGGAACCCGACCCGTGGGACTCCAGAGGTGACTCTCCTGATCAGGACAAGTTTCTTAAGGCTTTGAAATGATGTGGTTGAAACTGACACTCATTTTAATAGCCAGCTTTTCTCTCCTGTTTTAAATAACTTTATTTAGTTAGGAGGTGATACTTCCCCGGAGTATTTTGGGTTGAAAACATTATTCTAAAAGTTTTTGTATGTGGTTATTTGCATATCTATATTTGTTAACTTTCTAGCTAATTAGAAACTCTAAAATTAAAATATTCTTTAAGCCACATTACAAGATTGCTGTGGCTCTTAAGCATCATCTTTTATCAATTTAGAATCAGCATCTGTCTTCTAGGAATGGTACCATAGCCAGTCCTGTGGTGATGGATTTTGCTTCTTACACGCTGTGGCACTCTGAGTCTTACCAGGTTCATAGACATCGTATGGCTAATTTTAGTTACATATTACATAGCACAAAGTTTTGGGGCCACTACCAATTCGGCTGTTTCTTGTGAAGTCTCTTTCCGAAGAGCCTAAACAGATGGGAGTGAATATTGAAGTTTTCTGCTTTTTCATGCCTGTCTTAAAATTTTCTCAAGTGTTGACTTTAGCACAAATTTAACTTTAGGTAAGTGTGTACCATTATTTGGCCTATCCAATAATAATAACCCACTTGTAAATATATTAACTTTTAAAGAAATTAAGCAGCTTTCTGTTAAATTTAATTACTGAGATAATTTCAGACTTAACCAAGAGATTTAATTTTGATCTCTTGAAATCATTTCAATTAAATTACATTGAGAAAAACAGAACTTATACAAAAAGAAATACTTTCTAAGTTATTTGTAATTTTATCTTTTGAAACTTTCCAACATTGAAAAGAGTCACTACCCTCCCCCTTGCTAATTGTTTAAGATCTCTGTAAAAAATTTGTGATTGTCTGTTTGATGAGTGTGTTAAACAAACTAGGGCCCTCTGTTGCTCCAGACTGGAATTGTGTAACGGATATTAGGGATTCTTACTTGACACAATGCGTGCTATTTTCTTCAATTAGTTGCTCTGAGAATCATTTGAAATTTCCAATTTAGGACTGAAGTTTTACGTCTCTTTTTATGAACAATTATAATATAGCAATAATGTAAACAATGTAAGGAGAAAGGATTGTGAGAACAAAACTTTAAAACAGCAGAAATGCTTTAATTAAATTCTAGTACTTAAGTATTGAGACACAAATAAAACTAATCTCAATTAGGCATTCACACTTTGTCCTTAAAAAGACATAGACCTGAGGGTTGCTGGGGAGAGAGAGGGTGTCTGAGTGATGGACATTGGGGAGGGTATGTGCTATGGTGAGTGTTGTGAATTGTTTAAGACTGATGATTCACAGATCTGTACCCCTGAAAAAATTATACATTATATGTTAATTAAAAAAAACTGTAAAAAGAGTTTTTTAAAAAAAGGACATAGACCAAAATGTTGTTGAAGAAAATTTTTCAAAAGTTTACATAGAACGCACAATTTTTTTTCTTTCCTGGATTTCACTAATAAAATAGACACTAATAAAAACAGGACAATAAATATCATTAGGCTTCCTCTAATAGAGCTTTTCTCTTTTTTTCTCCCTTCCTCCCAGTACCTTACCTATGATATGCTAATTGTTTTTATTTAAATTCATTTAATGGGAAAAATAGAAGATTATCTTCTCAAGTATGTAAAATATTTATTCCAAATGGTTCTCACCATTAAAATTTATCTTTAACATCTTTAAAATAAAGGGATTTTAAAATATCAAAATATCTCAGAAGAACACTTGCATTTTTGTGATATTGGTTACTAATTTGTTGATTTATAATATGGTCAATTTGGGGGGGAGTCTATTTCTGAAAATTATAGCCAAATATTTGAGTAATTTTGGTAAGATTCAAAATTAGTTTTAATGATAGTAGGGATACTATTTAAATTTTTATTTTAATTTTTTCCCTAGACCATATGTCATACAGATAAAGTACATTATGAGCAAAAATTGACAAATGCAATTGTTGATGTCAGATTGGAGAAAATATAACTATTATATATATATATATATATATATATATATATATATATATAATACACACACACACACACACACAACAAAGGGAATGTTTGGCTATGTAGCTTTCTTGCAGTCCAGCTGTGCTTAAGCTGCTGCTGCTCTTTAGTGCTCAAGACCAACTCATAATAACTCACAGCTACAACTCTTCTGACACCCACTCCATGAGTAAACTTCAGGTCTTTATCATATTTACCATATTACCATATTTACCATAATATTCATGTATTTTTCAATTATTTAACATGTGTAGGACTGTGTTGACACATTAATTAGGTTCCTAGTTTTATTTTTTTATGTGTAACTAACAAAGTTTCTGAGTTTTATACACCTAACACTGTTTTGAATAGGCTTGTGGTTTATATAGCAAGATTTAACATAATTTGGTGTTTTTTCTAGTACTGCTTATGTGAGATTATAGCAAAACTAACTATATATGTATGTATATTTAGAGTCACTTATGGTTTGTCTGCCTCCCAATCCCATCTTCTTTCATTTATTCTTCTCCTACCCACTTAAGCCCCCATGTTGCATCGCCACTTCCTCATATCAGGGAGATCATATGATAGTTGTCTTTCTCTGCTTGACTTATTTCGCTAAGCATGATACGCTCTAGTTCCATCCATGTTCTCGCAAATGGCAAGATTTCATTTCTTTTGATGGCTGCATAGTATTCCATTGTGTATATATACCACATCTTCTCGATCCATTCATCTGTTGATGGACATCTAGGTTCTTTCCCTCACACCAGTCAGAATGTCTAAAATCAACAAGTCAGGAAATGACAGATGCTGGCGAGGATGCGGAGAAAGGGGAACCCTCCTACACTGTTGGTGGGAATGCAAGCTGGTGCAGCCACTCTGGAAAACAGCATGGAGGTTCCTCAAAATGTTGAAAATAGAACTGCCCTATGACCCAGCAATTGCACTATTGGGTATTTACCCTAAAGATAAAACATAGTGATCCAAAGAGGCACATGCACCCGAATGTTTATAGAAGCTATTAGCTTTTGATATCTCTCATTGTTCTGTGGCTTGAATGAGCTCCGTTGGTCAGTTCTGATCTCATTAGGGTTCTTACAGCGTTATAATCAGAAGGCAGTGGGACAGGAAATATCTGAGGTTAACTAGCAGGTTATGATGGCCCTGCTTCCCTCTCTCTCTTAGTAACCCAAAGCCTCTTTTCTCTACTTGGTGTCTTTATGTGCCATTCTTTTTTTTTTTTAATAATTTTTATTAACATATTATATGTTATTTGGCCCAGGAGTACTTTTTAATTTTCAGTCTGTGAATAGTCAGGCTTACACACTTCACGGCACTCACCATAGCACATACCCTCCCCAATGTCAGTAACCCAGCCACCCTCACCCTACCCCTCACCCCCCAGCAACCCTCAGTTTATGTGCCATTCTTAACAGGGTAGCCATATTTCATACATGGAAACTTAGAGTAAACACAAGCACAAAAGTAGAAACTTCCAGGAGATTTTAATACAGACTGGAACTGGCACAGGTTCCCTTTCCCCAACTTCAATAGGCTAAGCAGTTACAGGGCCAACCCTGACTCAAGGAGAGGGGAAATCAATACTACACCTTGATGGGGGAAGTAAAGTAGTAAAGAATCTGTGGCTGTCTTTAATCCACTGCAGTATTCTTCACTAATAATTTTGTAGATGACAAACACAAGATTTTGGACCTAGAATGTTCTTAGAAATCATTTAATTTAAGATCATTAGTTTACTTGAAAAGAATACTGGAACATATATCACATTAATGGGAAGACCTGGAGCTATGACTCCCTCCCCCTTTTTAAAATTTCTCATAACACATGAAAAAATGCCTGGGATATGGTAGGCAGTTAATATGTACTATTGACATGGGACTTTATTAATAAGTAAAACCCAAGATTCTAATAGTCCACTCTAAGAAGCACCCACATTTCTAACTTGTTAGAAATAAGTCTGAATTTTTCAGAGGACCTGAAGATTTAAAAGAGATTTTAAGTGATAGCAGAACAAGATATTTCAAAAACTTTTAGCTATTTTCACATAATTATTATTCTTCCCTTAAACACACATAAACACAGGGAAATGAAATGTTATGAGACAGTGACGTTAAGATAAATCATAAGACATATATGACACTATCATCGTCTACTACCAAATTTATTGTGCTTTAAGAAATGTTTGACTCCTCATATTTGTCATAAGAGAAATCTGTATAAGTATGCGTTTCTCAAATAATAAATCAGGATGGGGAACTTTATTTTTATTACTAAAAGTTTACCTCCTAATAAAAAACAATAAAAATGATTTTGATTTGAGCCTAAACTTAAAAGTACACACACCTACAAAATTCATTGTATATAGAACATAATGGTGAAATAAGTTTGTTCTTTCTTTTTTGACGTATAATTGACATTCAGTATCGTATTAGTTTCAAGTATATATCATAGTGATTTGATATTTTTATAAGTTATGAAATGACCCCCGTGCTAAGTCTAGGTACCATCTATCACCATACAAAGTTATTCAAATGTTATTGACTCTATTTCTTGTGCTGTACATTATATTCCCATGATTCATTTTTTAAAAAAACACTTGATTTACTTATTTATTTGAGAGAGAGAGAGAGCACAAGAGGTGAGAGGGTCAGAGGGAGAAGCAGACTCCCTACTGAGCAGGGAGCCCACTGCAGGACGCGATCCTGGGACTCTGGGATCATGACCTGAGCCTAAGGCAGTTGCTCAACCAACTCAACCAACTGAGCAACCCATGTATCCATGGTTTGTTTTATTATGGGAAGTTTGTACCTTTTAATGCCTCTCACCTAATTCACCTACCCCTCAACCTCCTCCCTCTTCTGGTAACCCACAGTTTATTTCCTGTATCTATGAGGCTGTCTCTATTTTCCTTTATTTTTTAAAAAATTTTACATATTAATAAAATAATATAGTATTTGTCTTTTTGACTTATTTCACTTAGCATAATATGTTCTAGGTCTATCCATGTTGTCAAAATTATTAGTTTTCATTCGTTTTATAACTAAGCAATATTCTATTGTGTATATAAGTATGGGTGTGTGTATTATATTATATATCATTCTTTATCCATTCATCTGTTGATGGGCACTTACGTTGCTTCCATATCTTGCTATTGTAAATAATGTTGTGATGACATAATGGTGCATATATGTTTTTGAATTAATGCTTTTGTTTTCTTTGCATCAGTCAGTAATCAGAAATGGAATCACTGGATCATAGGCAAGTTTTTAATTTTTAATTTAATTTTTAATTTTTTGAGGAACTTCCATCCCATTTTCCATAGGGGCAGCCCCAATTTATATTCCCACCAACAATGTATGAGAATTCCTTTCTCTCTACATTCTCTCCAACACTTCTTATTTTTTGTCTTTTGATAATATCTAATTTGGCCAGTACAAGGCAGTATTTAATTAGGTTTTGGTTTGCATTTTGTTAATTTCTGAAGATGAGCATCTTCCATGGGTCTGTTGGCCATCTGTTATTTTAGGAAATAAATCCATCCAAATCTTATGCCCTGTTTTTAATTGGGTTATTCGGTTTTTTGGTGTTGACTTACGAGTTCAGTACGTAGTTTGGCTATTAACCCCTTATTGGATATATCATTTGCAAGTATCATCTCTCATTCTGTAGGTTGCTTTTTCATTTTTTGGATGGTTTCTTTTGCTGTGCAAAAGCTTTTTTCTTTCATGTAATCCCATTTATTTTAACTTTTGTTGCTCTTACCTAAGGAGACTGGTTCAAAGGTTCAGAAAAAAATATTGCTAAGACCAGTGTCAGAGAACATACGGCCTATGTTTGTTTCTAGGAATTGTGTGATTTTAGGTATTACATTCATGTATTTAAATCATTTTGAATTTATTTTGTTAATGTTATAAGACAGGGGTCCAGTTCATTCTTTTGCATGTAGCTATCCAGATTCCCCAATACCATTTATTTAAGAAGCTTTTTTACCCCTCATTGTATATTCTTGCCTCCTTTGTAATAGTTTAATTGACCACGTATGCTTTGGTTTAATTCCAGAGTCTCTATTTTGTTTCATTGATCTATGTGTCTGCTTTTGTGCCACTTCCATACTCTTTTGATTACCATAGCTTTGTAGTATAGTTTAAAATCAGGACATGTGATACATCCAGGTTTGTTCTTCTTTCTCAAGATTTCTTTGACTATTTGGGGGTTTATATGGATCCATATAAATTTTAGAATTCTTTAGAATTCTGGTTCTGTGGAAAACACCATTGGTACCTTGATAAGGATTACTTTGAATCAATAGATTGCTTTAGGAAGTATGGACATTTTAACTATATTAATCTATACAATTCATGAGCATGATATATCTTTCCACTTATTTGTGTCATTTTCAGTTGTTTCCATCAGTGTCTTATCATATTCAGAATACAGGTCTTTCATCTTCTTGGTTAAATTTGTTCTTAGGTAGTTTAGTCTTTTTGATGAAAATGTAAATGTGATTATTGTCTTAATTTCTCTTCCTGATAGTTTGTTATTACTGTACAGAAACACAACTGATTTCTTTTTTTTTTTTTTCTAATAGCTCTTTGGTGGCATCCTTAGGGTTTTTCATATATAATATCCTGTCACCAGCAATTAATGACAATTTTACTTCTTCCTTTTTAATTCAGATGATTTTTATTTAAATTTCTTGTCTGATTGTTGTAAGATTTCCTATACTATTTTAAATAAAAGTAGCAACAGTGGACTTCTTTGTCTTGTTCTTGATATTTAGAGGAGACACTTTCAGATTTTCACCATTGAGTATGATGTTTGCTCTTGGTTTGTTGTATATGACCTTTATTATGTTGAGCTTTGTTTTATTAATGTGGCCTGCCCTGTCCATTGATTTGCAGATGTTGCACCATGCTTCCATCCGTGGAATAGCTCCCCCTTGATCACAGTATGATATTTTTAAGGTATTGTTGAATTTGACTTGCTGTTTTGTTGAGGATGTTTGTATCTATGCTCATTAGGGATAATGACCTGTTTTTTTTTTTTTTTTTCTGGTGTCTTTGTCTGGTTTTTGTATGAAGATAATGCCAGCCTTCTAAAATGAGTTTCAAAACATTCCTTCCTCTTCAATATTTTGAAATAATTTGAGAAGAATGGATACCAACTCTTTAAATATTCAGTAGAATTTACCAGTGAAGCTGTCAGGTCCTGTATTTTGGTATATTGGGAATTTTTAAATTACTGATTCTTTTTTTTTTAACTTGTAATTTGTCTATTACATTTTCTCTTCTTCATAATTCAATCCTGGATAGTGTGTGTTTCTAAGAATTTATCTATTTCTTCTTGTTTTTTACAATTTGTTGGTGTATTATTATTTGTAGTAATCTCTTATGATCCTTTGTATTTCTGTGATGTCAGTTGCAACTTCTTTGTCATTGCTAATTTTATTTATTTGGGCCCTCATTTTTTTTTTTTTTTTTAATGAGACTGGCCACAGGTTTTTATGAAGCAATTCTTAGTGCCTTTGATCTTTTCTTTTCTTTCTTTTTATTTTTTTGTTTCAATTTCATTTATTTGTACTCTGATATTATTTTCTTTCTTCTACTAACTTTGTGCTTTGTTTGCTCTTCTTTTATGGGGGTTGGGGGTCTTTCAGGTGAAAAGTTAGACTGTTTACTTGAGATTTTTCTTGTTTCTTGAGGTAGGCTATATTGATATGAACTCCCCTCTTAGAACTGGTTTTACTGTGTCCCATTGATTTTGGAAATTTTTGTTTTTATTTTCCTGTGTCTCAAGGTATTTAGGCATTTTTAAAATTTCCTCCCATTGATGGTTTAGTAGCATGTTGTTTAATCTCCACATATTTGTGTTTTTCTCATTTTTCTTCTTATAATTAATTTCTATTCAAAACAACATTGAGATACTACCTTACACCAGTTAGAATGGCAAAAATTGACAAGGCAAGAAACAACAAATGTTGGAAGGGCTGTGAAGAAAAGGGAATTCTCTTACACTGTTGGTGGGAATACAAGTTTGTACAGCTACTTTGGAAAACAGTGTGGATGTTCCTCAAAAAATTAAAAATGGAGCTCCCTTATGACCCAGCAATTACACTACTGAGTATTTACCCCAAAGATACTGATGTAGTGAAAAGGAGGGCCATATGCATCCCAAAGTTCATAGCAGCAATATCAACAAGAGCCAAACTGTGGGAAGAGCCAAGAAGCACTTCAACAGACGAATGGATAGAAAAAGATGTGGTCCATATATATGATGGAATATTACTTAGCCATCAGAAAGGATGAATAGCCAGCTTTTGCATCAACATGGATGGGACTGGAGATTATGCTAAATGGAATAAGTCAAGCAGAGAAAGTCAATTATTATATGGTTTCACTTATTTGTGAATCATAAGGAATAGCATTGAAGATATTAGGAGAATGAAGGGAAAAATGAAGGGGGGGAAATCAGAGGTGGAGATGAACCCTGAGAAACTATGGACTCCAGAAACCAACTGAGGGGATGGGTGAGCCTGGTGATGGGTATTAAGGAGGGCATGTATTCCATGGATCTCTGGGTGGTATACATAATGAATCATGGAACACTACATCAAAAACTAATGATGTACTGTATGGTGACTAACATAATAAAAAAAAAACAGTTTGCAGAGTGAGAAAGCAGTAAGTGTTCATTCTTCACAGTGATTGGTTATATATTAGAATTTCTTAAATGATAGGGTTGGTCAATGGTTATGTCATATCAACCTTAGGAAATGATTCAAGTCTTGCCTGTGATTTGCAGAGGCATAAACAAGAAATGACCCAGGTTAAATCTAGACTTGCCAAATATGGTAAATAAGTTTTCTTCAGAGAATTTTTAAGATTATTCCCTGTTTCTTTTTGATTTTAACACTTTCACATGTTTCTGACTTTTTAAGATGTCTGTCCATTTCAGTTTAGCTCTCTCTTGTCCTATCATTTAAATTTTTTTTTTCTTTTTAGTGGGTGTTTTCATCTTGTAATCCCTACTGTCAGTTATCCCAATTTGAAAACACCTGTGAAATTCTACTCCTCATTACAATCTTCTTTCACTCCTAAGTGTTTTAATTCTAACAGTTGTTCTTTCCTCTCTACTTAAGCTGATCTTCCTTATTTATAAATCTGTTTGTGTCCCATTTCTATCTGAACTTAACTTTATATTGTCTTATTTTAGTTTTAGAATTGCTAATTTCTATTTTTCTGTTGGACTTTTTCTTATTTACTTAATAACATTGCTTCACAAAGAAAAAAGTACATATAAATTGGGAACAATAGTGTTTGCTAGTTTTTCCTATAATTGTTTTTCATTCTTATAACTAAAGGAAGGAATTAATTTTCTTATAAATTCATGTCTCTGTTGCCAGTATTTCTTTTATTTGTATACCATAAATAGAATGGTATGTTTCCTAGTTAGTAAATGAAGTTCTAATATCTATGCTTCCAGAGAAATATATAAAACTTCTTACACATTAGATTTAAGAAAATCTCACTCACACCATAGAGAAAGGCTTACATAAGCTCTTTAAGAAATAGCTAGCCTCAGCATTTCATGTTTCTCCTCTGTTTTTCTTCCTGTACTGCAGGAGTCCTGTTGATAGTTGATAGCAGGTTAGCCTTCAGGTGACTTTTCCTCTTCAAGTTACCATCCTAGACCTAAACCTCTGTAAAAATGGGAATGAAAATAGTCATGTCTCCTATTTCAAATGACTGTTAATATAATGTAATAAACACATGGACATGAATACCCTTTACACATTATAAATTTTTTTTTATCTGTTGGAAGATAGAAGATTTGAAAATTAAATTTAGTCATTTCTGAAATCTCTACTTGTTCTAACTATGTGAGATTCTCTAAAATTTCAAATCTAGCACCTGATTTGAACATAGTAATTATGTGGCAAGATTGAGTAAGCAAAATGCCCTTTTTTGAGAGTTAAACTCCCTGTCATATAAGCTTTGTCCAGCAGCTCTGCCAAAGGGCTTGTATGTGAAGGTGTTGTTGGCCTCCCTGACTTAGTCTCTTCAGGTAAGGGATATAATTTTAAGACATCCTCGTTTCCATAAATAATTTATTATCCATCTATATTATATATTATCCATCTATAATATAACTTATTTAAAATATTTTAAGATATTTATATAATTATGCTCTACCATCTGTTACTCTGAGATTTCTAAGAGCTTACTTTTTTATGAAATTAATTTACCAGCTCCTCACTTTTTTTTTTAAGATTATTTATTTATTTATCCATTTAACAGAGAGAGAGAAATCACAAGTGGGCAGAAGTAGGTAGAGAGGCAGGCAGAGAGAGAGGGAAAAGCAGGCTCTCTGCTGAGAAGAGAGCCTGATGTAGGGCTTGATCCCAGGACCCTGAGATCATGACCTGAGCTGCAGAGGCTTAACCCACTGAGCCACCCAGGCGCCCCCCAGCCCCTCACTTTAACCAAATAATTAATTATTCTGCTCCTACAATTATAGAACTGAACCATTTCCCTCTTGTTTATTTACATTTGTATTTTAGATTTTTTAAGCTTATCATTTTTTTAACTTTATTTTTTTAAACTTATCATTTATTTACCCTTATTAGATACTTAACTGGATACATTTGAAAGAGCTTGACATTTAGAATGCGATAAACCTTTATTTAAATCCCAGCCTTGTCAATTTATATCTGTGGTTCTGGGCAATTTCTTTAACTCTTTTTGCTAACCTCAGTTTCCCTTCTGTGAAATGAAAACATGGACCTCATAGGTGATATGCATTATCCATGAGAATTAAAAGGCATATAAATTGTTTAGCACAGTATATCCTTAATAAGTGTATACTATTATTGTAATAATTAGACAATGAGTAAGGACAGTATAATTGAAAAACATATAGGTGAAACTTTATTTTATTTTATTTTATTTATTTTAAGCTGTGCAATGTCCCTGACAGACACACACATCTTTTTTTTTTTTTAAAGATTTTATTCATTTATTTGACAGACAGAGATTACAAGTAGGCAGAGAGGCAGGCAGAGAGAGAGAGAGAGAGAGAGAGGAGGAAGCAGGCTTCCCGCTGAGCAGAGAGCCCAATGTGGGGCTCAATCCCAGGACCCTGGGATCATGACCTGAGCAAAAGGCAGAGGCTTTAACTCAATGAGGCACCCAGGCACCCCGTGTAGGTGAAATTTAAAAATAAGTAAAATGGTTTCCTTAAAAATAGTAGATGTATAAACTCAGAGAATAGAATCACTTTTGACATTCATTTATTCAAAAAGTATCTGAATGCTTACTGTGTGCCAAGCACACTTCCAGGCGTTGATTGTAAAATGATGGACAAAGCAGGCAAGTCTGGCCCTCAAGTAGCCATCCTTCTAGTTAGGAAAGACTGAAAATTAATTCACAAATAAATGTCTGTGGTGATCTCAAGTGTGATAGGAACTATGCAAAAACAAAACAGGTTAGGAGATAAAGCATGCCAAGTGTGCCCAAGAGTGAGTTGGTGATGGTGACCAAGGCAAGACCTTGCTGTAACAGGAGCTAGGACCTGTAAGACTGACAGAGCCTACAATCTAGATATCCAGGCTAAGAGGTGCTCAAATGAAGTGAGCCTTGTGTCATCCAGGGCGAGAAGGATAATCAGTGTGACTAGAGCATAGCAGATGCAAGGGAGCCTGGAGTGAGATTCTGTGGGAAGATGGTTGGCCCTGGAGAGGAGTTTGGATTTTATTCGATTCCAGGAGCTCTGTAGTGACATGGCCTTATTTGGTTTTAAAATGACCACACTGGCTGATATAAAGAGGGTGGACTTTAGGAAATATGGAATGTGCTATTGATGTACTTCAGGAACTTGAAAATGCTGGAATGTAGGAGGATAATCACAGTGAAGATGGACAGAAATAATCAGGTGTGAGGTATACAGTGAAGGTAGTGCTGAAAGCATGTGCTTAATAATTGTATGTTGGGAATAATTGAAGTAATAAAAGGGTAGAAGTCAGGATAAGGCCTAGGAATTTGGTCTGCCTGTCACATGGTTAGAAGTGCATTCTTGTAGCAGGGCAGACTAGGAGAAGGGGAAGTGTATAGTGCAGTGATTGTAAAAATGTGGATACTGTAGATAAATGCTTCCATCTTTGTCACTTATCAGCCATTGGCAAGTTTTAAAAATTCTCTGTGCCTTATTTTGCCCATTTATAAAGTCAAAATTTTAATACCTGTCTCATTACTTGCTCTAGAAGGAAATTTGAAGAAGATCATGCATTAAAATTATTTATAACAGTGTTTGACATATGGCAAGTTTTAACACTGAAAGAAGATCAAGAGAGAAAATTAGTATGTAAGGTTTGAATATCTTTGGGACATCTGAGTTAGCAGTACCCAGCATTGGGTAATAGCTTGAAGATGCAGAAAAATGATTCTTTTTTTTTTTAATATTTTATTTCTTGATTTGACAGAGAGAGACACACCCTGAGAGGGAACATAAGCAGAGGGAGTGGGAGAGGGAGAAGTAGGCTTCCTGCTGAGCAGGGAGCCCAATGCAGGGCTTGATCCCAGGATCATAGGATCATGACCTGAGTTGAAGGCAACTGGTCAATTACTGAGCCACCAGGGTTCCCCAAAAGTGATCTAGTTTGAGATTCTTGCTAAGGTAGATCTGAAGGATTTGGTGATAGTGTCATGATTGATTGGACGGACTCTGGAACAAGTTGAGTTTGCAAACCATCTTCACCACTTTCTAGTTATGGGTGTTTTATATCCTGAGTGCCTCAGCTTCCTCAGCTTGAAATGAGAAGCCTAATAGAAACTATCTCATAGTTTTTTCGAAGGATTAATCATCTAATTTATGGTATGTGCCAGTTAGTAAGGGAGGATAATCACAAGTCATATTTGGACAAGGTAAAATCTCATGGGTTTACTCTAAGGATTAAAAAGCTAATACATATGTTTTCCTGTTTTGTCAAAGATTATTTGACCATAAAGTTGAGGGTCTATATCTGGGCTCTCAACTCTGTTCCACTGGTCTATGTGTCTGTTTTTATGCCAGTACCATGCTGTCTTGGTGATCACAGCTTTGTAGTAAAGCTTGAAATCAGGTAATGTGATGCTGCCAGTTTTATTTTTGTTTTTCAACATTTCCTTAGCAATTCAGAGTCTGTTCTGATTCCATACAAATTTTAGGATTATTTGCTCCAGCTCTTTGAAAAATACCGGTGGAATTTTGATCAGAATGACATTAAAAATATAGAATGCTCTAGTAGGTAAAAAGACAGTCTCTTTAATAAATGGTGCTGGGAAAACTAAATAGCTATATGTAGAAGAATGAAACTCGACCATTCTCTTACACCATACACAAAGATAAACTCAGAATGGATAAAAGACCTCAATGTGAGACACGAATCCTAGAGGAGAACATAGGCAGTAATCTCTTCGATATCAGCCACAGCAACTTCTTTCAAGATATGTCTCCAAAGGCAAAGGAAACAAAAGCTAAAATGAACTTTTGGGACTTCATCAAGATTGAAACCTTCTGAAAAGCAAAGGAAACAGTCAATAAAACAAAGAGGCAACCCACGGAATGGGAGAAGATATTTGCAAATGACAGTACAGACAAAAGGTTGATTTCCAAGATCTATAAAGAACTCCTCAAACTCAACACACACAAAACAGATAATCATATCAAAAGATGGGCAGAAAATATGAATAGACAATTCTCCATTGAAGACATACAAATGGCTATCAGACACATGAAAAAATGTTCATCATCACTAGCCATCAGGGAGATTCAAATTAAAACCACATCGAGATACCACCTTACACCAGTTAGAATGGCCAAAATTAGCAAGACAGGAAGCAATATGTGTTGGAGAGAATGTGGAGAAAGGGGAACCCTCTCACACTATTGGTGGAAATGCAAGTTGGTGCAGCCTCTTTGGAGAACAGTGCAGAGATTCCTCAAGAAATTAAAAATAGAGCTTCCCTATGACCCTGCAATTGCACTACTGGGTATTTACCCCAAAGATACAGATGTAGTCAAAAGAAGGGCCATCTGTACCCCGATGTTTATAGCAGCAATGGCCACGGTCTTGGAAAGACCTAGATGCCCTTCAACGGATGAATGGATAAGGAAGATGTGGTCCATATACACTATGGAGTATTATGCCTCCATCAGAAAGGATGAATACCCAAGTTTTGTATCAACATGGACGGGACTGGAAGAGATTATGCTGAGTGAAATAAGTCAAGCAGAGAGAGTCAATTATCATATGGTTTCACTTATTTGTGTAGCATAACAAATAGCATGGAGGACATGGGGAGATAGAGAGGGGAAGAGAGTTGGGGAAAATTGGAAGGGGAGGTGAACCATGAGAGACTATGGACTCTGAAAAACAATCTGAGGGTTTTGAAGGGGCGTGGGATGGGAGGTCGGGGTACCAGGTGGTGGGTATTATAGAGGGCACGGATTGCATGGAGCACTGGGTGTGGTGCAAAAACAATGAATACTCTTACGCTGAAAAGAAATTAAAAATAAAAAGAAGCTAATACATGTTACCTCCTAGATACTGTCGGGGGGAAATGAACAAATGAAGTAGAAAGGAGGACAAGGTGGGGGCACCTGGGTGGCTTAGTGGGCTAAGCCTCTGCCTTCAGCTCAGTTCATGGTCTCAGGGTTCTAGGATTGAGCCCCCACGCATCAGGATCTCTACTCAATAGGGAGCCTGCTTCCTGCTCTCCCTCTGCTTGCCTCTCTGCTTACTTTTGATGTCTGTCTCCGTCAAATAAATAAATAAAATCTTAAAAAAATAAAAAAGAAAGAAAGAGAAGAGGACAATGTTGGGAGCATTTCACAATTAAAATCATAGCTCAGGTATTCTCAGGATAGAAGTAGCAGGGAGTCAGAAATAATCCAATGCCTCACTAACTTTTAGGGAAAGTCTTATTCCTAAATTAACTCATGAAATAGTCTCATTTGAAGTTCTAGATCACAAACTCTCCTCCATTTAACATTTCACTTAATGCCTTCAAATTAGAATGTAGGCTTCTGGCGGATCACATAATGTGGTGTATTTCTTTTGGTTTGTTCCTGCCACCATAATGCAAATAGTGCTCATTTTAAATCATTTAGTGTGGTGACTGAATTTTTTTTTCCCTTAGAACCACATGGTATACTAGCTGCAGGGGCCCTGAATCATTTTATTCTAAGGAAGAAGTTTAAGTGAGTAATTCATTTTATTGCTACACCCACCTCTCCACCCCCAATGACTTATATTGGAAAACTAAATGAAACTAATGGTTACAACTCAAAACACATCTTAATTTGTACAAGTTGAATCCAGGAATTGTCTTTCTCCTACTATAAAAGGCTATATGGAAAGCAAAAAGTTAATGTGTTTTGGACCTGAGCAAGACAATGTAGAAATTTCAGGTACACATTAGGGCAAGACCTTGCCAATTTATTAGTCTTCTGAACCATAGTCATCTCATATATAAAATGGAAATAATACCTGTCTCATAATATTTGAAGTGACTGAACAAGGGTGTGTCCTCAAATAATTTTCTATCTATACTACAAAGCATGAATAATCTCAGGAAATGTTTTGAGTGCTCAGAAAGTATCATTTTACTGTGCACACCAACTACAAATACACTGTCAATTCATTGTATGCTTTAAAAACTCAACCTATTTTGGAATTTGTATATAGCCTAAGTAGTATTTGTGTATATAAATTTGTGGTTTTAAAATTACAGAGTTGTGGAGATCTAATAGGAGAGCTTTCTTACAGTTGTAGTAGTTTTGTTTATTTTTGTTTGCTTGGTTTTAAACAGATTTAGCAGCCTTCACAGTCAAGGACTGTCATGGTCTCATTATTTCCTGGCCCCTAGAGGAGAGCTGTGCTAATTAAGTCCAGTTAGTGAGGAAAATTAATGCTTCTTTGCCTGTATTCTCCTCTAGCAACTATTTCTTACTTACTTGTGCTTGTTACAATTTACTAACCATGTAGTATACATCCAAGTAAATGAAGCCTGTCTTCTTCTCTGCTCCCTGCCTCCCCATACTGAATTTACCAGGTAGAAAATTTGCATAAAGTCACAAACCAGTCAGCTTCTTGAGAAAAGTTGTTACTGAACAATTTCTTGTAGTGTTAAAGCTGAGAAAAATTCAACAGCTTTTGTAGCTCCACTGATGATTTTCATTTTCAAGCCAGGAGCTAAATATATAAATCATGTTTAACACAGTGTACCTGTCTTTAGAAAGCTGTTTAGAGTCATGTTTTATATATTTAGTTTTCTCAGTTGAGAGCTGCATGTTTTCTTTGCCATCCTGTTCTTTTTCTGAAGTGAACACCACACACACACACACACACACACACACACACACACATACACTTCCCTATTACAAGTATGGTGCATTTATGACATTTTATTGCAAGATTCGTTTCTCTACCTGCATCTTCATACCACTGTATCATTGGTACTTTAAATAAACTGGACTGTTTGTGATTCGTGGCTCCTTTATAAGTTTTCATTTTGTCACTAAAGTTTTTTTTTTTCTTTTAATATATTGTATAACAAATTAATACTGTTATCAATACATGTGTTTTGAAATCTGCTTTGATTTATTCTATGTATATAGAATCTTTATATCACATATTTCTATTCTAAAGAGATACCGCTTAATTCCTTGGGTTTTTTGGTTTGTTTGTTTTTTTTGGTGAGTTAGTTTCTTTTTTTTTTCTTTCTTTCTTTTTTTTTTTAGATTTTATTTATTTATTTGACAGAGAGAGATCACAAGTAGGCAGAGAGGCAGGCAGAGAGAGAGAGAGAGAGGAGGAAGCAGGCTCCCTGCTAAGCAGAGAGCCCGATGTGCGACTCAATCCCAGGACCCTGAGATCATAACCTGTGCTGAAGGCAGCGGCTTAACGGCTTAACCCACTGAGCTACCCAGGCACCCAAGGTGAATTAGTTTCTTAAGTCTTGCCCAATCTACTTAACCTCTGTGTACCTTGAATTTCTCGTCAATTAAATGCATTGTATGAGTGAATTGAAGGAGATAATCTGTGTGTAGTACTTGGTCCAGGACTTCATTTACCACTTATAACTGGCTGTGTCAGTTATCTCATGAAAAGATGAAATTGTTGTCCTGTCTCCTTCAATCTTGAGGGGCTTTGAAATGGCTTTTGCTAATAGAAATGATTCTGTAGCATTTTCCCAGCCCAGGCAATTTTCACCTCTTATCTCTTGACACATTACATTTGGGAGTTCTGAGTTGTCATGCAGATTTTCTGATTGCTCTTGAGATTGCCATGTTGGAGAAGCTATATGTAGGATATCTAGTCCATAGTTTTAGCCGAGCCTAAGATTATAGCCATTTCCATCAAGACTTCAGACGTGTCAATAAATTGGTCTTGAATGTTCCAGTTTAGCCCATTTACTAACAGAACACCACAGAGACCTTTGTTGATGTTCGATACAATAGGATAATTTTCCAGCCAACCTGAATAAGTGACCCACAGACTCTTGAGATTGAAGAAAAGAGTTATTTGCCATATAAACCAGTAAATTTTGGGTGGCAATAAACAACTGGAACACTGATATATGGAAATAAAATGTCTTTTGTATCCTATGATATTAGTAATAGCACTTATTAGTTTCTAACATTTATCTGTATGTATTTCTTATATATATCCCATATCTATATCTGTACATTCATAATGAACATATTTTTAAAATATATAATCACTTGGTTGAGAATCATTACTTTCATTCCTAAGTTCCAGTGTTAATTCATACATTGTTTTAACTTCTTCCAATGACTAGGGTCTTTGGTACATTGTGGAATAAAAGTGGTGAGAACGCAGGAGCAGTACTCTGCTTTTCTTCAGGGGTAAATCAATTAAAGATACTTCATTCAGTATGATGTTTGCTTTAGATTTTCTATAGATCCTTCTACCAGGTTTAGAAAGCTCCTGGTCATTTCTCTTTTCTTGAGAGTTGTTATTTTATTAAGCAAGAAATGTTCTTGAAACTATTTTCTTAAAATATTTGTCCTTTTTTTCCTCCTCTCTTTAATATGAGAACTCCAAGGGGTTATTCATGTGATGTATATTTCTTACTTCAACTTCAGCAACTAGAATAGTCACCATTGAATAAATCTTACTGAGTACACAAATAAATAACAGAAAAGATATTTGATCATGTGAAAGTTGAACCTACAGAAAAACTACTCAATTAAATTTGAAGATGTGAAAAACTATAGAGGGAAAGCTATTGTAAAATCTCTTTTTTATTTTAAAGAGTTAATATTATCAAACATTAGAAGTCTGAGGATGACACAATTTTATAATTGAGTTGATTAACATATATTATTTCCCCCCCAGTTTTGTTGAGATATAATTGACATGCAATACTGTATAAATTTAAGGTGTAGAGCCTAATGACTTGACGTATGTATTGCATATATATTCATATATATGTGTATATGATAACTTATCATGAAAGCATACAATGGGCTAATGGATAATTGTCAAAAATACAGAGACACTAATACATAGTTGATAAGAAATAAGCTCTAACAGCTTGAAAAAGAAAAATAAAACAAGGTACAGTACATAGAACTAGAACATAATGTAATTTATATAGAAAAAGAATGTTTACCTAATTCAAGATCCTTCCACCTATTTTGTTGCTTAGGAAACTGAATTAGGGGCTGATTATATAACCTGTCCATGGTCACATAGCTAGGTAAGTCTGTTTATTTGAAAATATTCATAATAAATTAGTGAGACTAAACACCTCTGGAGAAGGAATTTGGGAAGTGGAAGGTGAAGGACAGTAGTGAAAGAGACTTCTTATTCTATTGTTTCTTCTACTTTCATATTTATATTGTATACATGTATTATCGATATATGTATGTTACATTATCTTTTCTATTAAATAAACATAAAAGCAATTTTTAAAACTGCTGCAATATCTACATAGGTATTGTGATAATTTTCTACAATTGTACATACTTTAAAAATTTTTTTCATTTCTAATATTATCAAGTTATTCTGTTTATATTTTTGAGACTCCTCAGGGGTTTAATAAGCATAAAGATTAATTAAGTGCTGTTTATATACTAATAAGTTGTTAAAACTTCCATGTGCTTATGAAAAATGCAAATAGGTTTTTAGAAAAAGTGAGGTCACATTTATTTTCACAAAATTCTGTGAAACATAGGCCTTGATTCCAATACAGATGACATTACATTTTAATGAGTGTTTGTGTTCTCAATTTGAGATTTTTGAAGATTGTAATTGTAATTTTAAGAGGTCCTAAAGCTCAGGGTGCCTGGGTGGCTCAGTCATCAACCATCTGTCTTCAGCTTAATTTATGATCCCAGGATCCTGGGATAGAGCCCCTGCATTAGACTCCCTGCTCAGGGGAAGCCTGCTTCTCCCTCTCCCACTCGTTCTCCTTGTGTTCCTGCTCTTGCTGTCTCTTTCTCTCTCTGTCAAATAAATAAATAAAATCTTTAAAACAAAAGAGATCCTAAAGGCCTTATTCATGTAAGTAGCTTAAAGTGAATAAAATAATATCCAGAAGCATCACACAAAATTATGTCATGATTCAGTGTGTCCTTT
Source organism: Mustela nigripes (assembly GCF_022355385.1). Classification (NCBI taxonomy): domain Eukaryota; kingdom Metazoa; phylum Chordata; class Mammalia; order Carnivora; family Mustelidae; genus Mustela; species Mustela nigripes. The sequence goes on from NC_081557.1 coordinate 178,122,461, forward strand.
ACCTCCTAATAATGAAAATAACAATGAATATACAATCCCCAGAATGATGAGTGATTTTTTTTTAAAGAATACCTCATGCGACATTTTGATAGGAGTGAGTAAAAATTTGATTGCTATACTTGAATATGCTTTCCCAACAAAAATGTTCTTTGCTTATAAAAATATTTTCCTCAAAAGTAGTTAAATTTGGAAACATATTTACCCCCTCCTGCCTACACATATGGTTACCTGCTCAGAAGAGATAAATACCTGCTGTACTCCAAAATTACAAACATATTTTGAAAAGTACTGAAAAGTTCTTGCATGCATTAATAAGGAGAGGAATTACTTGTAGGTAAAATATAATCAACTATGTAAGGTTTTATATTACTTTGGATATAATTGGTATTCAAGAAAAATACTGTTCTGACACTAGTTAAAATGATAAGACTTTATCCAGGACTATTTTAATAGGTGTCAAGACTATCATAACAGAGGAGAGAGAGATCAGGCTCAACTCTGAATATAGTAAACACAGTTGGGGATTTATAACCTAAGAGTAGAGTGGGTAGCAGTTGGAAGTTGGTGGATGGAAATATCAAGGTTGGTGGAGAAGATTTCAAGGGTGGGGGCATTCTTGCTAAACCAACACAACAGGATTCGTGCTGAAGGAGATCTGGGTGATCAGATATTGAAAGAGAGGAATAAGGAATTTGATCGGATATTAAGGGTGGTGAGATATCAAGGGTGAGGGGACTCTCATTTAACTGACTTAGTAAGATTCTTGCTACAACTAACTGAGGCCAAAGGATGAGGCCTAGACAGAAAAAGCTTCAGAAGAACCTTATTGGAGTTTGGCCATTGAAAGAGTATTTGTCACCAGTCAGAATATGGCAGATGCAGCTGTAAGTCAAGAGAGTCTAAGGCAATGCACAGCACCATTACTACAGAGGACCGTCTGGCTTGCCAGAAATCGAGGAGCATTAACATTGACTTCCTGCATTTTTCTTGAGCATGTTGAGCTGCTTTAGGTATGCCACATGCAGACCATGAAGGGACACCTGACCTTCCAGAAAATAGAAGAGAGATCTGTCAGAAGAGATCACCAGGCATGCCAGCCAAGCGTAAGCAGTGTCCAGGGCAATGAGAGAGACTGGTCATTTCCTATATGGGTAGCACACATCATTTACTCCATCACTTCCTCCTTGCTCACAGTTGCTATTTAGATCATTGAAGCAAATAAGTGGAAGATCTTTAAGTCAAATCATGTTGGTGTGCAGTTCTCTTGATATTATCTGCTCATCTTCTCCACCTTGGTCCTTGTTTTGACTTTTAAGCATAGTTATTCAGAATAAAAGAAACATGATCCCTTAATTGTCTTTCTTAAAATTCCTTGGTTTAGGATTGTTTTGCCATCTTTGCAGATATTCATGGGGTAAGAGCTTTCCATTTGTACATAATAGTTTTTTAATGGCCCTAACAAAATTATAAACATTGAACTACTGAAGTCATAGTATAACGTACACCATGCCATTAAAGGCTAGAGGATGGTCCTCAACATTTTAGCCCTGGCCTAATTATAGGATATTTCTATTGGATGCCTTGACATTCTTTGTATGTGTGGAGTGGGGAAGAGGTGATGGATGGTTTACTAAACATGTAAGGGTCCTGGAGTGCTTGAGGAATGACCCAAACATGTGTTCTGGACACTTGGATCTTGATGGATCTGTGTGGCGTGACAAAAATGGAAAATTATAAGAAGAACCATATAAACAAACCCTTGACTATCTAAGTGCATTCAGGAAACATTATATAGTAACTGAAGTTCTCTGTTCAATTCTAAGTCTTAAAAAATAAAGCCCTCTTCATTTCTTGTTTTCTCATCACAAACTTTAGTCTCTTTTTCCTTCTTGTCTTCCAAGATATCCTTTTCTGTCTTTCCCCAGGAGACTCCCAGAGCTCACATGATAATATTCTTGAACTGCATAGGGGAACAAGGAGCACTGGGGCATGCTGCAACCAAGGCTAGGAGTGTCTTGCCTTAACAGTTATCTATATAAGATATGTGGCTGCCTCAGTACTACAGCCAGCATAGTCTAGGAAGAGAAAAAGAATAGTGCTGTGAGAATTGTTAATAAATTGTAATAGTGACTCTGAAATCTTTAAAACTGGGAAATTGCCAACTTTGAAAGTAGAAGAAAGGCTTTCCTTTTCCTTTTGAAAATGTCATCCATTTAGCCAGCTTAGAGTGGAAGGAGAAAGATAGCTTTGTCAAGCAGTGCATTTGACTTTATTTTTTTGAGTTTGGAGTGTGCTACTTTTTTATTTTTTTTCTACTGAGTTATGAAAGGTTTGTGTATTTTGTGAGAAAAATAAAGATGAAATGATGAAAAATAATGCTTGCCCTTTGTTAGGTACTCACCATGTTCCAGGCATGGTCCTAAGTGATTTCCTTGCAATGTTTCATTGAATAATAGGAGGCAGAGGCAATGTCTAGAGATCCTGTGTTTAGATTACTAGCTTAAAGATGCTCAAGGTTATACTGTTGAAGAAGAGTTTTTAATCCTATTTCAGCCTGACTGGTGAGTTAGGAAATTGATTTTTTTTTTTTAATTTTTGTTACTGTTTAGAAGGCAGTCTATGGCTAAAGAATCTGAAATAGAAGAGGTTGATATCCCCTTTGTTTATGTGTTTGTCTGTCTAAGGGTGGCATTGGCCAGGGCATTCACTTGGGTCCCTCTGACTTGAGGTGAGCTCCACTGGGTATTTCCCCCTTTCAGAGCCATTATTTTGATCAGACTGGCCCTTGTAGTTCTTCTGATTGCAAGAAGCACCTCAGCAACAACTAGCAAGGCACATTGAGAAAGCAAGGTTTGTTACTTATAAGTCCTAGAGGGTGTACCTGACACATCAGGGGCCCCATAGAGAGCTTGCTTGTAGAGAAAGAGGGAAGAGAGAGATGTCTTTATTGGGGCTAAGAAGGGGCTACCTAAAGTGTCATGAGTTTACTCTTTACTGGGGAAAACATAACAGCAAAAATTAGGGTCCAGGAAGGGAATAGGTCACCCAGGGTTTCCTACAAGTGTAAGTGGAATGGATGGAATGACCTGGTTTCTTACCTAGTTTAGTTGTTTTACTACTTAGCTCTGTCATGTAGTTGGCAATGTTTACTCCAGATGGATGTCTTTGAAGTGGATGTGTGGCACCCTTACCTATCATTTCTTTTAGTTGTTTGAGCTCCTGAGTCACTAAGTTCAACAACATTTGCAAATTCCAAAGTGAGTCAGGGAATTAATTGCAAATTTTAGCAAAATTATAATTAATTATAAAAAGCAAACATATTTCCAAACTGTATGTCATATAAAGCACACAAGTTTAGAGTTGTTCAAATTAGATTTGAATTTAGATACTTCCGCATAAACTCTGTTGACCTGCAGCAAATTACCTCTGCTTTCTGAGTTTCATTAGTCTCATTTGTAAAAAGGGCTAAAAGTGATTTCTACCTGGGGTTATTTATGAGAATCGAATGAGATAATCTTATAAAGCCTTTGGCAAGATATTTGGCATTGGTAAATTCACAATCAGAGGTATTTTTATATATGTATAGGAAATTCTGTGGGGTGAATACTAAAGAGTTCTAAATCATAAAAATAGTTATATACAATTAATAAGTGATAATTTACAATAACATAAAGAACATAAGAATCTTGTAGTAACTCTAGGTGAGAGCACTTAAATTGAGGAATTTAAGTTCTAGCCCTTCTTTCTGACAAACATGGGAAATTGGGAAATTGAAGTGACCAGAAAAGACCAAGGTATTTCATTCATGAACAACTAAATTCCATCTTCTTTTTTTTCTTTATTTATGGATGAAGTAATAAGCAACAAACACTTATAGATAATAGAATCAATTCTAATGTAAACAAAAATTCTAATGTAAAAAAATTCTAACATTAAAAAAAAAAATCCCTAACTTGAGATTTAAGGAAACCAAATAAGGCAGATCCATGGAGAATAAAGGAGGGCAGACATCATTTGTTTAACTCCTGCATGATTCAAATGAATGGATATTTTACCTCAGATTTAACTGTGATATTTAGGACTGGGGCAACAGGTACTTGGGTCATTTTTTTTCCCCCTAAAAACAAAAAACACACAATCTGTTTCTCTGCCTTAAATAAATGAAGTTTGGGCTGAAGACAACTAGAAAAATGAGTGAAGGAGAGATGGAGGAAAGATGTAGGAAAAGATGGGAGTTGTGTTGACAGAACCTATAACATTAGGGTGGGTGACTGTTCACCAATCTCAGCTCTCATTAATCACACTCATATTGGAGGGAGGGGCAGAATCACAAAGAAGTGATTAACTGTCTGGTTACTGCTTGAACTACAGCCCAAGACTTCTGCCAGTTCTTAGTTTGGGAAGGAAAAAGAGCAGGAAGTAACTCAAGTAGATACTCAATTATGAGAAGAATAAACACCACCCTCATGTGGCCTGTCTCTAAACCACTAACCACATCTACAAAACACATATTTATGAGGCCCTCTTCCTTTTACCCTGCAAAGGTTGCAAAGTCCAAAGCATGCCTAGATTGAGTTTTCTAAAGATATTGCAAACCTACTTTTGCATCTTCCTTTTCCTTGGCATTCCTCACTGTGTGGTTTTCCTGAGCTGTAAAATAAACACTCCAATTTCCCAGGAATGTGAGAATGGGTTACTCATTCATCAAGGCATTGGAGTCACAATGATGGTTTGGTCAGTCAGTGACCCCATTGTCTCCTCTGCCACACAACACTCAGATGATAGCCTCTCACCACAGTGGTGTAGGGTGTAGTGACAAAAACCTAAGGAGGAGCCACTGGGTGGCTGAGTCTGATAAGCTTGGGTCATGATCTCAGGGTTGTGTGATTGAGCCCACATCCTGCTTAGAGTTCTTCATTGAATGTGGAGTCTGCTTAAGATTCTCTCTTCCTTTCCCTCTTCACTGCCCTCCCCACCTCCCCACAACTCATATATGTGGTTTCTCTCTCTTTAAGGAAAAAGCAAACCTAAACAGGGAGATTTGGAACATGAAGAAAACAAAGAGTGGTGGAACCCACATGGCATTAGGAACACTTTGGTTCCTTTTTGAATGAATGTAAGTTCTAAAAAACAAGTGATGGGGTCTGTGATCAAAGGAGTGAGACTGATACAAAGTGAAGGTTAAGGAAAGCTTTATTTCATTCCAGCAGCGAGAATCAAACCAACCGACTGGGGCCGTCTCTTATGGAGAGAGAGACCCCTCCCCCAGCCTCACAGACTAGCTATTTATAGATCAAAGACCATGTGGTTGAGCCTGGCCAATGAAATTGTAACACACAGAGAAAGTTGTATAGTCATGCTAGGTCACACACGGGTGGCCAGTTGAATTACAATTTACCCTATAGTAGCTGTTTTGAACTAGCCTATCACTTTGGTCAGAATTGGCACCCATGTTTGGTGCCCAAAAGGTGGGGTTTACATTCTTTGGTGGTTAGGGAGATAGTGTGTGTGCTTTACTGATTGGATGGCTCCACCTGGCCTGACTCATCTTTGCATTCTGGGCTCTGTTATCTCCACCTGACCTGACCCGTCCTTGTATCTGGGATCTGTTATCAGGAACTGGTCGGCCATATTTTACTGGTTTCCCAGATTTGCTTTTAAGTAAGTTCCTCTGGGGGGGAGGGGGAGGTCAATTTGAATTTACTGCACAAACAACAGAGATGGAGTAGCTCTGGCTAAGTAGGCCCTTGCAATAAGTATTATTTTTTGTTAAAGAAAAAGTGGCAGAACTACATTTGAGCTACAATTTTCCAATTCCAATAGCTGTACATTTCTGCTTCATTGTACTTTATGGTATATCATATGGTAGATGTTGAAGTGGAAAAACATCAGATTTGAAGATGCCCCTTATAATGTTTCTTATTATTTTTAAGTCTTTTTTTTTTTTTTTTTAAAGATTTTATTTATTTATTTGACAGAGAGAGATCACAAGTAGGCTGAGAGGCAGGCAGAGAGAGAGGAGGAAGCAGGCTCCCTGCCTAGCAGAAAGCCTGATGTGAGACCTGATCCAGGACCCTGATATTGTGACCTGAGCCGAAGGCAGAGGCTTAACCCACTGAGCCACCCAGGTAAACAATGTTTCTTACTTTGTAGTTTTTTCATCTATTGAGACATAAGTGACATATTCATTAAATTAATTTCAGGTGTACCTCATTTATCCCATGCTGCCTGACTGCCTCACCAATGTTTTGGGTTTTGTTTGTTGTTTTTGGCTAATCGGAGTTTTTAAGGGTAGTGATGCTCACTTAAGTGTAATCGCATTCTGCCTGAAACTGCCAGATCTGGCCTGTCTGGGCAGCTGACCCACATGGTCCCTTACTCAAAATTATAATAAACAAAGTTTGAATTTATTAAGCCTATTTTTTCTTGTACAAACAGAAAACTGTTATTTTATGGGTAGCATCATGAGACCCAGCTTCACTTTATCTTCAAGTATAAAGTTTCATGTGCACCTTTGCCAAACATTGGCAAATCCTCTGAGAACAAGAACAACTTTTTTTTTTTTTTTAAATAATAAGTTTAATCCATAAATATCAGTTCTCTAGATTGTAAATTTGGGCAGCCTTGACAGAGATTGCAATATGGAGCATTAAAAATCCTCCCTACATCCAGAAAGTTTTCATACTCCTCCTTTTGAAGTTTCAGATTGGTGCTGTGGGCTCTGGCAACAATCTAGGGTGCAGAGAAAATGATTTTGTGTTTTATTCTCAAATCTGTGAAAGAAAGAAAGAATTTCTGAGAGAGGAAACTATGTAAATAAATATAGTAAAAGTCAAAATGAAAAGTAAGGGATAAATTAATGCTACTAATTTGGGTTTATTAACCACTAACAGTATATTGTATAATGACTGATAGGATGAAATAAATGATTTTTATTGCTCTGCTCCCACAGAGTAGAAGGGGGTTTGCAAAAGAGTAGGATTTCTGTGTGCTACTTACTTGTCAAATAAATTAATAACGAGTGAGGAAAAAAAGGAATAAATAACCCTTTTTATATTTAGAAAAATGATTATTTCAAAAGACATACTGAGAAGAACTTAGTGGTCAGCTATAACAATTTGGAAAAAACATAACCTGTTTTATGACTTTAAATGAGGGAGAATATCACTAAGAAAACAAGACAAACCATTAGAGTTAAACATCAATCAGTATCATCTGTAAGATACTCAATTAAAAAATGTGATTACGTTTTGGCAAAAGAAATTTGAGTTTTTTAAAATTATGAAATAATTTTGCAAATATCAACTGATAAACTTTAGCAACAACACTATTACATTATTAGTAGAAATAAAACAATGTTTCTCAAAATATTAAATCTTACTAAAGGCCACTTTCTTTGCTTTGTCATCATTCTTTTAAATACTGAACATAGTTAATTTTTTTTCTCAATTTTTAATATTAAAAAAAGATTTTAGGGGCGCTTGGGTGGCTCAGTGGGTTAAAGCCTCAGCTCAGGTCATGATCTCAGGGTCCTGGGATCGAGCCCTGCATCTGGCTCTCTGCTCAGCAGGGAGCCTGCTTTCCCCTCTCTCTCTGCCTGCCTCTCTGCCTACTTGTGATCTCTCTCTGTCAAATAAATAAATAAAATCTTTAAAAACAAAACAAAACAAAACAAAAAAATATTTTAGTATCAAAATGTGATTTGAATACATTGTGGACATAAGGAATGTCTGATAATGTTTTAATTAGTTTAGTTGCCTGCTATATTTTTAGCTAAATGAATCCTATCATTCTCAATTAAGTAAAGCTCTTTTCATAAAAGCATGCTAGATTTACTTGCAATTAATAACCTAGCTATTCAGGATACAACAAAATTGGGCATGCTCTTCCCTAAACAAATTTTTCTTGGAGGTTATAAGTTAAAATAACAGCTAAAAGATAGTATCTGAGAGTCTTTAATAGTTTGTAGATATTCTGTAATATTTCCAAATAAGAATTAAAGGAGTGTTCCATGAAATATATTACTGTGTATATATTATTATAGTTAAATACATAGCCAAATAAATACATAAATATATAAAAATATAATTAACCTAATGACTTTAAAATTTTACGACTGTGTACCAATTTAAAAAGATAGTATTACATGCATTAGATTCAACCATTAAGCAAAGAGAAGAACATATTTTTCAATTTGTGACCATAACCAAGACCTCAGTCACTCAGTTCTTTCTATCTCACCTGGTCTTCTGGTTGTATTTCATGACCCGGTCTAAACTTCACATTCAACTACTCAGTGTTTTTTTTTTTTTTTTTTTTTTTTTGTTGTTGTTGGTTTTTTTTTTGTTTTTTGTTTTTTTCATCAGCCTAGATTTCCAAGCCCTTTTCCACCCCCATGTGTCCCTACTGCCCTTCATCTCTACACTAGTCCCAAGAGGAAGGCATGCAGTAATAACTGGAGAAGCAAACAGAGGTCTCATCTCTTTTTAAGGCACTTTGTCCAGACAACTGAGGCCACTTGGCTGCATGTTAAGTCTCTGCCAAAGGGGCAGGCTGTGCTAAGGGAACCTTAATTCCCTATGCATAAAGCCCAGAATCAGGTCACTCTTGCTTTGTGACCCATTGGACTTTATACTCTACATCTAGTATTCAAGTTCCAGTATGGTTCCCTTTTGCCTAAACTCTCTAGGCACCCATTAGAGGTTCAGTCCCCAAGTTTCAGTGTTCCTTATGTCTTCTCTGGCTTTGTCCTATGCCATACTGCAGTTCCACCTGGTGTCCTGCTACATGATGAAACAATTATATACTATTTCCTCTCTCAATCTTTGAGTACTGCCATATTTCTTAGTACCACCCATACAAAAAAGTCACAGAGAGAAATTCAGTTTAAGATCAATCCATATAAGATTTATATTTGAACATATTAAATGAGACAAATTTTATCCATTTTATATGCAGATAAAATCTATTTCACTTAAAATCTTTCAGAGACTTTTAAAAATTTAATACATAATTTAATTTGGTTTTTGATACATATAATGCCTTCCTCTTATATGTAAATTATTTAAATGTCATACCATATTAAAATAATTTTTAAATAAAATTTTAATCTGCCACCATTTATACATCCCCTAACATCTATTTCAGTACCAGTGGCATTTTTTAAACTAATCTTACAGTTACTGGATTTCTAAAGAATTTGTACTATAGGATTTTTTACATTTTATTTAAATAATTTAGTTAATATATCGTGCCTTCTGAAGTAACAGTTTTATTGCATTTATGTAATAAAAAAGAACAATTTTGTTAATCAAATTTCTGTTACCTTTATAATTTATAAACTCATTTTTCTATTTTGTTCTAGATAAAGATCAGTTTCTTTTATATAATGACGTGTATCTGGCCACCTTGCTGGGTGTAGTCACCATTTCTTGCGTCCTCCCAGTAACAGCAGCTGTTCTAGGACTTTTCAGTTCCCATACTCTCCTACAAAATGAAATATGTGTGTAATCAACCCGAATTTCACCTTAGGAAACACCCTTAGGAAACATATTGCCCTAAAATAAATATGCTTTCATGAATTGATTTTTCTCCTGTATACTGTTTGCATTTACACACACACATACACACACACACACAAACACAGAGTCATCCTCTGGAGAGAGGTATTTTCTTACATATGTGTTTGTTAAATATGAAATAATGATTCAAATGTCATTGCTTTTAGAGAAATCCAGTTGAAAATCAAAGGAAAACTACTTTTATCTAGGTATAACTCCAAAATGTATCATAATATGCAAACATTTAGAAAATTTGTCTTACATTCATGTAATTGTAAAGGTAAATTCTCTATATTGTAAGATTGTTAACAAGGTGTGGACTTCAGTTTCTCCTATTTTTAGAAGCCGGGGCATTCTAGCAAAAGTGATTTGTTTCCCTTTTGTAGTTCAGTGAATCTGTTTAACTTCTTATCATTACTGTGATTTTTAAATTACATTTGTTTGCAGAATTTCTTGTATACAAAATATTGAAATATTTAATAGGGTATTTTCATCAGTAGAAATTTAAGAGGTTTTTTTTCTTTCTCAAAATATGAAATGAAAAAAATGTGTTAAAGTAAAATAGTGTTTTTAATTACTAGGGTAAATTTAAATCAAACCTCCCCCTCCAAATTAATAGAGATAGTGACAAAATGATTTACTTAGTAATGGTGTTTAACATGTCACTCTAAACAGATGAACATTATTTTTTTTCTTTCATAGAAAATTAATAATAAAATATTTTTTAAGGAAAAAAGCACCATTTTTTGAGATTGTATTGGTCATATAGTCTCTCTTTAGAAAATATTTGATGTATAGATAGAAAAACAATGCAGGGTTTAATTTTGTAATGTAACTTAAATATATAATTGCCTAAAATTAATTATCATTTTATGTGGTCAAATGAAATGAAAAATAGTGTCAAAGGCATTGTCTACATATCCATTATACAAGTATTAAAGTTTCTCTAAGTTATCCAGTATCTATTCTGCATATAAATTGGCTGGTTAATTTTACCAACATAATTGAATAAATGAAGAACAGAACAGAAGACAGAGGCTATGAAATCAGTTTTTGTTCAGACATATTTAATGGTTGCAACTGACCAAAAACTGAGGTTATAACAACAAACAAAACAAATGCACTGTAAACTTTCATGTATCCTACTATTTAAGGAGAAACTCAAATAATTATGCAAAGAAATCCAGTTATAGACTATCCATTTATAAACTATAATGTATATTTGAAAGACAGTAATGACATGAGAAGTTGAATGACAGCAGAGAGCCAATTTAGAATGGAGTTGGATTTTATGTAGAGATGCAGTAAGATTAGGAACTCTACCAGCACTACTACTTTCATGAAAGTCTTTTAGGATTATCTCTTTAATAATGCATACTTTCTATTTTGTATTTCTCCGATTACAAAATAAGCATTTATTGTCAAATTCAAAAACTCAGAAATAGTAAGAATATACGAATACACACACACACACACACACAACACACACACACACTGCTTATAAAATGTTGTAATTAGTCTTATAGAATAGTCAACCTTCAGTTTAGTTTAACTTTTTCTAATTAGATGATATTTCTGGTAATTCTCATTGTTACTGGATGCAAATCTTGAACTAATATCTGCAGTCATTAACCAAAACTCATGTTGAGTGTGGCTTCCTATTAACATTCTATTTTGATAGCCTGAGCCCTGATGTTATCAGTGGAGGAGATTGGGGCCAGAGGGAGGTGTAGCAAACCAAGGAAATGGCTCGGGAAACAGGGAAAGACATATCGTGTCAAGAGTGAACTAGTAATAATGTTAAATCTTCCTCGTAGTGGAGAGCTAACACGTTTGTAAGATATTAGTGAAAAAATCAATGGAACAAACAATAATGACGATAATGGTCAATATTTCTTGATATTTATCATGTGTCATGAATTATTCTTATTGCTTTATATTCTTTATTTTATTAGTCATCACTATAAGGTAAATACTGTTGAGAAAGACACTAAGATTTAGAGTTTGAGTAACTTCTCAAAGGTGGCAGGTGGTTAGTGGATGTAGTAGGCCAAAAAATGCTCCCCACCCCAAAGATCTCTACCTCCCAATCCCTGGACTCTGTGAATGCTACTTTGAAACACAAAAAGAAAGATCTTTGGAGATGTAGTAGAGTAAAGAGTGTTGACATGGAGATTATCCTTGATTATCCAGGTGCAATCACATATTCTTATACGAGGAGGGCAGAGGTATGGTCTACACCCCAACACGAAGCAGAGATTGGAGCAATGTGGCTACAGGTCAAGGAATGCTAGCAGCCCCTGGCAGCTGGAAATGCAAGGAACAGATTCTCCCCTAGAATCTCCCCAGGGAGCACAGCCCATTGACACATTGATTTCAGTCCAGTGGTACCAATACTGGACTTCTGGTCTTTAGAACTGTGAAAGAAAAAAGAAAAAAAAAACATTTTAAGGTCCAAATGTTGTGGTAATTTGTTATAGTTGTAAGAACCTGGTAAGATATAGTTGTGAAATAAACCAGATAATGCCTCCAGAAATACAGCTTTCAGCCATTTGCCAGATCATTCATACATTTCCCATATAAGCATAGACATGATCAGTTTTTCTTTAGTGCTGAAAGCCAGATGGAACATAATAAAGTAAAAGAGGTGTGTGTGTATATGTGTGCCCCATATATGTGTGCATATGTGTTTATAATATGATGATATTATATTATATACATGATGATTTATGAAGTTTCAGGGTCTTAAAAGTAACATTTTAATTTTATAATTTATATGTACACATCTGCTCACAGATATAATTTGAATAAATTCGAAGTAATGGAAATTTGTATACAATGCTGAACCATACATTTATTATACTATATTCCTGAAGATACAGTTAACTTTTATAGATAATTAAAACTAGTTTGAATGTTAATCATTCCCTGAAGAGAAATACTTTCCTCCAAATTTGGATTGGTACTTGCAAGAATTTTAAAATTTATCTCTACTTAGTCTTATCACTTAAAATCTTTCATAGACCTTTAAAAGATTAGTTAATCTGATAACTTGATTTTTTCATTCATTTGTCCATGGCTTAAGTCTACTTCCTTTCATCTATTTCATTATCATTGTACCCCATACTGTATGCTTTGTAGACAAATCCTGCACCAACCTTCCCCTGAAACTCATTTTGTGTTTGTGTAATTCTAAGTTTGTTTCTTGGATAATACAGTTGACCTTACACTTTCTTTTCTCACCCATCAGAAAACTTGGGGGGATTCCCCTCCCTTCTAAAACTACCCAACCCCCTTTTTCTAGCAGCACCATTGTGATTGGTTTTTCCAGGATTATCAGCTATGAATGACTAAATGCATAGAGTTAAATAAGAGGGAAAGAACATTTCAAATAAAGGGAATAATAGATGCAGAGACAGCAAGACAGTAGCTAGAAGCTGAGGGTGTGGTATATGTTGATGAGACATGGCATGTAGGTAAATCGAGATCATATTTTTATGTGAAAATGTCTGGATTGTAAGGATTATCCATTTTTCCTGTATGTCTGAGTTCTTCATACACTATCCCCCCTTTCTGATATCAGTTAGTTTCTAAAATAAACTCAGCCATATGTTTCCAATATTCTACATCAGTTTGTGCAGTTTCTATGATTCAGTGATTTCAACAACAAGACACCTCAGTGGTCTGTATATGAGATTGCTCTCTCAATGCAACAAAAACCAATATGAATTGGACTTTGATGACAATAAAACAGTATAAAAGTAAAGGCTGAAAAATAAAAGTGATCATTCTGAGGAAAAAAAAAGTATTCATACAACACTGATAACCATGGGAGTACTTCTTATGGAAAACAGGGTCCTTCTCTTTTGCCTGTGTATTTTTTTGTTGCACCAGAGAGGATACATGAGGTGCATTTTTAGGGAAGAAAATCAATCCAAAAATTATATGAAACTTATTCACCACCATTATCACACAACAACAATAATAGGAACAACAAATCATTTTTAATACTTTTATATATCATCCAGATTTTTTATTTGGAATGACAGGACCTGATGAGAGTCACATGAATAGACACGTCATGACATCTGATAATTAATGAGCTTAGTGTGTGTGTCGTTTTGAATTCTTATAATCTGTAATAATTTTATGCTCATTTTTTTTCAAATTAACCAAATTCACAGATTATTTGGCACTTTCAGAGACTCCTGCTTTCATTAAGAGACGTGCTTTTCATTTAAAGAAAATTATTCTATGGAATCTCACCACACTATCCAATTTAAAATTTGTGCTTCTCCTGAGTGAGGCAACATTGTTTATTAATGATCCATATGCTTTGTGATTAACAGAAATGTGACAACCTTGATGGCACATGGGAGATGGGCAAAATAAAATCCCATCAAAAACATAGCAAAAACAAAAAACATAGCATAGCAAACAGCTCGGAGTGTGTTCTGCTTCTCTGGTAGATACTTGTTTAATTTTGTGAGGAATCCATAGGTTGCTTGAAGCAGGTGTTTGTGATTTATTCCACTGAAATTATGAGCAGTGGAATGAATGTGGGTGTTAAAACTAGGATGTGCTGAATGGGAGATATATCATTCTCTGAAATTACTGGTCTTGTCTCCAAATCTCAAACACAAAGTTTCCAACATCGACTGTGTTGGAATATCTGATAATTCATGAGGTCTATAGTCTTAAAGGTAACACCTTAAATGTACCATGTAACTAAGTAAGAATGAATTTCATCAGTTGTATTTACAGTGCATTTGAAAATCCTGGGGTAAAAATAAAATTACGCTTTGGCTAATGCTCCTGGATGTTCTGGGAGCCTCCCTTGCCTGTGACAAAAGAGGGGAGGAGATTTTGCTAGTGTCATAAAGTGGGAAGATGTGTCTGATGGGAAAGTGACTGGATACCTGGTGCAACCTGTTGCAAACATTTGCAAAGTTTAAAAAATCATGCTTAGCGAAATAAGTCAAGCAGAGAAAGACAACTATCATATGATCTCCCTGATATGAGGAAGTGGTGATGCAACATGGAGGCTTAAGTGGGTAGAAGAATAAATGAAACAAGATGGGATTGGGAGGGAGACAAACCATAAGTGACTCTTAATCTCACAAAACAAACTGAGGGTTGCCGGGGGGAGGGGGTTTGGGAGAAGGGGGTGGGATTATGGACATTGGGGAGGGTATGTGATTTGGTGAGTGCTGTGAAGTGTGTAAACCTGGTGATTCACAGACCTGTACCCCTGGGGATAAAAATATATGTTTATAAAAATAAAAAATTAAAAAAAAAAAATACGCCGAGGCACATTAAAAATTTCGATTGTATATTTGAACATACATCAGTTGGAATAGAGTAGTGGTTTGGAGTGTTGTGTGGACAGGAATTAGACTGAGGGTTTTATAAAGAAGCAGCAGAGGCAAAACAAGGACATTATTTCATTGGGTATTATTTCATTGGGTTTTACACAGAAGAAGCAGAAACAAAGCTAGGACATTATTTCTTTGCCTTATTCTGGAAAGCCTCGTTGGCTATTGGTTGGGGGTTGTTCCTAAGTTTCACTTTCTTAAATTCAAGTGCCTTGACTCTGAATTAGGTTTTGGTTTGCTTGCAAATGATACCAAGGCGTTACACCTACCTGGTCTAATGGGCTCCCTGTTTAATTACTTCAGCAGTAATTTCCTATCTTAGATGGAAGCCCACATGGTCATCATGTTTGCATTTGAGTAAATTTGCTGCAGAGGGTTCAGTCTTAGGTCTCAGCAGAATTACAATCCTTCCTGATCACATGATCATTGTCTTTGGGGGTGGTAAAGAGACAGATAAATGGATAATTTGGGTTTCTAGTTTCCGGAGTTGGCCACATCTTTCCTTTCAAACCAGTGAACTCTGTTTTAGGGAGGGATTACTGGTAAATTTCAGTGTGTTAGGAGCTCACAGCCAGATATGGGACCAGTGAGCCGTGTATATACATTCTCAGAGGGCAGAGGAAGGACATGCTCACTCTTCTTTCTCTCGTATGCTTCTCCTCCTGGACGTTGTCTATAAAATATCGAAGATAATTATAATGCAGGACACTCATTAGGAATTAGATAGTTAACAGAATTCAAGCTTTCACAAAGTATTATCAGTATGATATTGTATTATCAGTATGATATTGTAGCAAATTTTTGCAAGATGTTACCCCTTAAGAATATTAGTTTAAGAGTGTAGGAAATCTTTGTTCTATTTTCTTTCAACTGCATGTCAATTGACAATAATCTCAGTAATATTGTCAGTTAAAAAAGTATTCTCAGACCATCTGAATGCTCCTTACAAGTTGGTATCTGTAAAGTGAGCAGACTCCAGCTGAGATTACTCTATCTTTGGTGAATCTGAAGAGCAGTCAGCTCAATCATGGTTCTGAGCTTGTGTCTTTCCAACTTGGTGGAGCCTAAAGAAGGCTTATATCCTATAATGTCATGATTCAGTTAAATAATTTACCCTAAGGAGAAAATAGACAGAATATAGGGCACAGGGAACCTGTATAACATAAATACTAAATGTTAATTATAACAGTACATTGTAATTAAAATTAAGAAAGAAAATGGAACATCCCCCTGTAGATAACTGTTTGACTATGTTGGGTTTGTGAAAGGTGGACTAAAATGGACCTGGGAGGCCATTAAGGATATGGGAATTATGCACATTTTCAGCAGATGGAACCATGGACTTCTAAACTAGGCCAAATCACAAAAATTCCAAGGATTCTGCAAGAAAACCTGCCACTTGCTATAGTAAGAGACTTTTGCTTAATGTGAGCTTTAATAATCAATTATGTTCAGTTAAATTTGGCTTTGAGACACCATCACCAATCAAAATTCTTTATAAACAATGGATACAAATGTTCACTTTTTGCTTGAAAAACCCCTGTCTGACTATTGCTTCCTAGTGGCACATTGTTTGCGTTGTTGCCCAAATCTTTCCGAAATTGCAATTCTTTGAGCTCAACCACTTTTGCTTAATTATTGCCCCTTCACAATTTTGGGTTGACATCTAGAGATGAGGAATGGAAATTCTTCAGATTTTTTTTTATGTCAATAACATACATCTACTTAGAAAAACTTGCACTGCAATTTGAAAATCCTTTCTACTATATTTACAAGGATAATTTGCCTTGATTCATTATATATCATAATACAGTATTTTTGTTAATTCTGACTTAATGAGGTTTATGTTCCTGATTCTATATCTTCCTGGTTTCTGGTCTTTCTTTGTAATCTCAAAAGCCTGAATTTTTATAGAATAATGTTTTCAAAATCAAGAATGTGTTTTATTGTCTGATAAGTTGGGTCTTTTTAAAGTAAATCTTGATAAACCTTTTACAAATTTTCTCATATAAAACATTGCACAACCTTTGCTAGATTTATTCATATTATCTCACATTTTTATATTAATGTATATGGTAGCTTAAGTTGTTTCATTTTTAAAATTGTATGTTCCTGGTAAAAATAATAGTTATTTGATACATATCAATTTGTATCCAGCTACCTTGCTAAACTATTATTAAATGTAATGATTTTTTTACAAATTCCTTTGATCCCAGATGATTTTACTGTTATGTTTTTGTACAGGTTATATAACTTATATTTATTCAACAATTCCTTGGTTGGCTTTAAAGTGTTTATATCAACATTTCTGAATAAAAAATCATTTCCTTCTATAAAGGAATGCTCTTTTTCTATAAGATGAATCTGATGGTGACAAATTCTGCTAAGTCTATATATTTGTGGGAATGCCTTTATTTCTTCTTCATTTTAGGAACTTTCTTTCTGTGTAAAGAATTCTAGGTTGGTTTATATTTTCTTCAGTATTCTTTATGTATAATTCCATTTTCTTTTGAATTTCCTTATTTAGATTCATTATAATTTATAATAATTTTAAAGCCTTTATTTAAATTCCAGTTAGTTAACATACAGTGTAATATTAGTTTCAGATGTATAATATAGTGATTCAATACTTCCATACAACACACAATGCTCAGATAAGGCTGTGTGTGTGTGTGTATGTGTGTGTGTGTGTGTGAGAGAGAGAGAGAGAGAGAGAGAAGAGAGAGAGAGAGAGAGAGAGAGAAGAGAGAGAGAGAGAAGGAGATTGATTCTGTGCTCAAGATCATGGTTCTTCTTGTTAACTGTGGTTTTCATCAGATTTTGAAATTTCTCATCTATTTTCTTTCCAAATTTACACTTTAAAGTACTCTTTTTTGAGAGTCAATGAGAAGTCAGTAATTATAGTAAAATCCAAGCCAAAATATATAAACACATATTTTCTCAGTAAGAAATGCTGAGGTGCATTTCAACATATACAAAAAATATTCAGGTTAGTGGAATGCTATCAAAATCATCTGTCTCTTTTAATTGAAAATATAAATGCTTTATGAACAGGCTGACAGCAATTTTAAGATTACAAAGCAAAGTAAAATTGGGGGTGCCTGGGTGGCTCAGTGGGTTAAAACCTCTGCCTTCACCTCAGGTCATGATCCCAGGGTTCTGGGATCGAGCCTAGCATCGGGCTCTCTGCTCAGCTGGGAGCCTGCTTCGCTTCCTCTCTCTCTGCCTGCCTCTCTGCCTCCCTGTGATCTCTGTCTGTCAAATGAATAAATAAAATCTTTAAAATAGTAAACCAAAATAGTACCAAAATAGTACTTTATTAAATATTTACAAAATAGTATTTTATTACCAAAATAGTAAAATTTAAAAAAATTTATCATTGTTAAGAGTTGTTGAGGAATATAATGTTTTTAAAAATCTCCTTCCAACCCAAAATACCTCTTCACAAATGTAAAGGAGAAAGAACATAATTTTAGAATTGCATAAGCAGTGGCCAGAATGTCAGGCACATCACTGGTAATCTCCAAAGTATTGCAAAGACAGAGAAATCTCACTCTTGAATATAACCAAGCAGATTCAACCATCACATATATATTCTCAAGATAAACAGTAATAAGTTATCAACTGAGAGGATTTGACAGCACCATTTGTCACACATAGTTCATCCTAAATTAACTTGGTAATGGGGGTGAACATCTATTAACTGACTGGCTTTATCTAAAAGAACAATAAACTTCTCGTTTTCGTATGACAGGAGGTGATTTTACAGTTTAGAGTGAGGTGCCCACTGCTGTTAGGTCCCCACCTTCCCACAAAAGCTGGGAGAGAGGGACACTATTTTCTTTGATGTTTGCACTACGAAGAAATGATTCCCAGTCCTAGAGAAAGTTATTCTGGGGTCTGAAAGCTGGTAACAGGCTTATTTAACTTTTAAAAAGACATAAGTATCTGAAAATTTTCAATTACAAGTCTTCTAAAGTAAATAAGAAAAAGGAGGAAAGGAAAGTCTCTTATTTTCAACAGAGATAATTAAGATTTTTCAATTCATATTTGCTGTTACAGAGACTACATTGAATAGACAGAAAATTTAGAGTTTTTTTGAAAATATATTATACATTTAAACTTCATATAGATGAAATCGCACTATGACTTTCTATATATATAAATATTTTCTGATGAAAACATGGTATAATCAAGTGATATTATAGAAAACCATGAAGAATAAATTATTTAAAAATTTAGTCAAATTCAGTTATAGCATCCTTGTATTTATATAAGGTTACATAAATTTATTATGCACATTACTTGTAAGTATGTACAAATATATATTTATGATAAAATACTAAAGGTCATATTCTCTTTTTCAGAAAGAATATCATCATATTTAGAATTTTTTGGAAATTCATATGCTTCAGGAAATCATTGTGCTTCAAAAATCAAAACTAGTGTTTCTAATTCAGAAAATTTAATTAAGACTAACATGAACGTATTATAATAGAATTAGCACTGAAATACACTTATAATCTTCTTTTCTTTCTGCTCAGAGAAAAATTTCAAGTTAAAATTGTACACTCACTAGGTATTTACTACTGGTTGCTTAAAATTTTCAACTCATTTTTCACTCTAGCACTGTGCCAGTGTTAGCACCATTAAAAAATAATCTTGGATTTTGATGTCTATAGAATGATGAGTACCAGAGCACAGACTATGAAACTTCTCCTATTGCTGATTTTGTTAATAGAAAGGGACAGTTATTGTTCATCAAGTCTGAAGATTTAAGTTGCACAATTGAAAATACTCTGACTTTTCACTAAGACAGTTTTGTAAATGACCTTTTTTTATGGGATCATGAATAATGATACACAAATTGTGACATAGACTTATGAATATGTTTTTCTTTTTGTTTTCTCAATAATGAAACAAACTTTCATTTATTTATTTATGTACAATAAGATTGACCCATTGTAGGTCCACAGTTCGATGGATTTGGGAAACTGTCTAGAAACATGTACCCAGCAACATCATAATTAAGATGTAGACAGATTCCATTTCCCCACAAAACTTTTTCCTTCTTTGTAGTGGATACTTCCTTGTACCCTTAGTGCCAGGGAAGATGGCTCTGCTCTCTATCACTACAGTTTCCCTTTTATATAATTTTGTATAAATTGACTTAAATTGTGTTTTATAGTTTACTACTTTCAGTTAGGGTAACGTCTAAGATTTATCCAGGCTGTTGTGTGTATTATTTTTTTCTTTTCTTTTCATCACCATGTAATAACCTACAGCATGTTGAGCCACAGTTTGTTTATCCATTCACTGGTAGATGGACATATAGGTTGCTTGCAGCTTTGAGTTACTCTGAATAAAGCAGCTGTAAATATTCATGTATATATCTGCATAAACATATATTTTCATCTCAATTTGGTAAGTACCAAAGTGTAGAATTCCTGGTTTGCCCAGTATGTGTTTGTTTTACTCTATATGATACAGCAATAGTGTTTTCAAAAGTGGTTAACAGTCTGGGCACCCATCAGCTTTGTGTGAAAGTTTCCCTTACTCCCTGTCCTCACCATACCTGAGGATTTTAACTATAGCCATTTTAGGTGATGCATGTTTAGTTGTGGTATCCTAATTTCTGTTTTTTTCTGATGGCTAGTAATGTTTAGCATCTTTTCACATAAAAAATTGCCATTGCTTATCTTCCCTTGTGAAGTGTCTATTTGTATCTTATTGATTTTTTAATTGGGCCATACATTATTTGTTAGTTGTAAGAGTTCTTTATTTATCTTGTATAGGAACCCATGGTGAGATCTGCAAAAAAAATTCCCTAAGTCTATACTCTGCTTTCTCTTTCCTTAGCTATGCCTTTCAAAAAGAAAACATTTTTAATGTTGATGAAATTTATTTCATCACTTTTTGTGCATTTTATTTCTTCTGTTGTTTAAAAAAATCTTAGCCTAATCTAATTCTCAAGAATTTTCTCTGATTTTTTTCTTACCTTCCACATTGATGTCTGTATATTAATATAAAGATACACATTCCTTTTTATGTTTTTTAAAAGACTTTATTTTTTTATTTGAGAGAGAATGAGTGAGGGAGAGAGACAGCACGTGCACAAGCAAGCATGAGTAGGGGGAGGGGCAAAGGGAGAAGGAAAAGTAGACTCTCCACTTAGCAGGGAGCCTGATGCAGAGCTTGAGCTCAGGACCCTGAGGTCATGACATGAGTCAAAGGCAGAAGCTTAACCAACTGAGCCACCCAGGCACCCTAAGATATGTTTTATTTTAGAAATGTTTAGGGGAAATGAAAGGAATTTAAGCAGTATTATTTTAGGAAAAAGCAGTGTATTGAATTAAATATATTGCCAATAAGTCTAATCAAGAGTATTGTTTTGCCTGTTATTTTTCTTAAAGTAAGTTTTGACTATTTATGTTCTCATAATTGTAAAAAATATGTATATTCCACTATAATTCCCTTTGGGGACTGTGTTAACCAAAGTAAGCTGATGAGAACCATAATAAGGTAGAGAGATTGATAATAACATAAAATCACTTAGAATTAATTTACTTAGAAAAATGGCCTTAATAAAACTGTAGGAATTGATAAGTACTACCTATAGATTACCTCTTCCAAATTCTTTTTCCAAAATTTTCTATAGAGTTATCATATTTTAAATAAACTCTAATTTAAAGAAATGTCCATGATACTGTGCCTCAACTATGATATTATGTAAGGTTGTTACTACTGAGAATTTATTTGGCAGTTTCTTTTTTTCTACATTAATTGGAATTTAGATCTTTCAAGAAATGGTACCTTCATTTTCTTCCAAATGCATTTATGATCCCTAAATAGGTGTAACAATACATCTCACAACAAGGTAAGTTACAGAAATGTTAAATAGTCTGATTTGCACATCAAAACAAATTGAATTTTTTTGAAATTAAGTATTTATTCATAAAATATGGAGATTTTCTTATTATTGAATTGTATAATATCTACATATTTCTTGTAGTTAAGGAAGTGATTTAGTATATAGGGATTTTATTAATTAATTGTGAATATCTAATAATAAATATTTAATATTTAATAATATTTAATAA
Organism: Mustela nigripes; assembly: GCF_022355385.1. Lineage (NCBI taxonomy): Eukaryota > Metazoa > Chordata > Mammalia > Carnivora > Mustelidae > Mustela > Mustela nigripes. The sequence goes on from NC_081557.1 coordinate 178,144,496, forward strand.
TAAAAGATGAAGAAAAGAGAAGTCCTCCTTTTCTCAGGTGAATGGTAAATTCATAACTGTATTTGTAGTGTATTGTATTTTCCAGAGATGGCTACATATCCCTTCTCACTTGCTGTTTTTACAATATGACTTGTACTCTTGAACCTAAGAGGTGGGATCTATGTTCCCTCCTTTTGAATCTGGTTTAGAATAATAATGTTTGTCTCCATAGAAAATGGTAGAAGCAAATTCTATGTAATTTCAGTGCTAGATCTTAAAAATGTTAACGGTTTCTATCTGGCTTTTTCTCTGTCAGAACACATGGAGATGGAGCCCAGTCACTTTGCTTCAGGAAGCCTGAGGCAGTCTATCAGGAGAGACCACATAGATAGGAAGTGAAGTTCTTAGGTGACTGCCACTATCAACCATTAGATTTGTGACTAAATTATCCTTCAAAAGATTTTAGGTCTCAGTATTTGGGTTTCACGCATGAAGCTACAGACATTCTAGAACAAAGACAAGTTATCTCTGCTATGCGTGAAGTTCTGACCACAGAATCAGAGATTGCTTTATGTAATTAGGTTTTATAAGTTATAAAAGTTATAAAGTTAATTTCTGTCTATGCATTAGTATGTTTCACCTCACTAATAATCCATTTAGGTCAATTTTATTAGGTTTATATTTTTTTGAAGATGGTCTTAGTAATGGAGTTAACAATATGAAATAAGTTCCTATACCTTATAGAAGAGAATTGGGCATTAGAAACACCGAGGGTTTACCCATCTCTGACTTCATGATTTGACAGATGGGACCACAGTTAAAGATCCTAGCCCCTGCCATAGATTATAGTTGTTCTGGTTTGCCCATGTTTTCTATTTCTGTGTTTTGCTACTATCACCAACCTCTTTGGATTCTGATTAGTAGGAATGAAATGGCAAGTTTATAACTGCATCTCAGAATTACCAGACAAAAATAAGAGTGTGTTGGAAACAAAGATGATTTATCCTTGCTAAGTAGGTGAAAAAGTGAAGAGAAAGAGAAACCTGTACAATAAATATGAGAGAAGAATTCATTGTCCTTTCCTAAATAAATCAGGCCTAGGAAAGACAAAATACTGGACAAGAAAGAGTATTTTAAGTTATGGAACAGGAATTTCAAAAGGCATGCTCAGTGGGGTTTGTTGAAAAAGAGAAGCATGTTATTAGGGAGAAAGAGAAACCAAAGCCCTGCGAATATGAGAATCCAAGAGGGAAAATTCTTGGCAAAGGAAAATGATGCTGAAGTAAAATAGGGCCATGGAGCTTGGTGAATTTTGTACTGTTCATCACCTGGAGACTGATGAGTATTCCTGGTTCACAGTGCTCAGCTAAGGCCAGTGGGCATTGGATGATTCTCTAGTCTGACCTTGGTGTTACTTTCCACTTTGCTCACAGTGATGGGTACTCACAGTGGCAGGCAGAAGCCAGAGAGTATGGCCATAAGAATTTTGTGACTTGGAGCAGAGTTTAGGTGCCAGCATGAAGAAGCTGGGTTGTGTGTCACATGCCTACAAGTGGCAGAGCAGAGTGGTCTGACTTGATGAGAATACATAAGTTACGACAATTCAGTACAGTATTTATCTTGAATATATAGTTGGTTTTGCAGAAAGAATAAACTCAGTTGTTCTCTATGGCTTGATTTCTGGGTAAAACAGGTGTGATTGCTGGCAACAGTGGAAGATGGCAGAAGTTGACAGCACAGTCATTAACATAAGTGAGCTCAGCATCCTATTCTAGAGGGTTAATGGAGAAGAGGGATCAAATGACAGCTGTGGTTTGAAAACTTGAGTAGATTATATTGTTGGTCATACCTAATAACAGGTGGTGATGAAGGAAGGAAAAGAGGTATACAGGAGACACTGAAGTTGAGTTTTAGATCTTTCATGAGAGAAAAAAGCAAGACCTTTAAAAATTACCATCATTCTTTTTTTTTTTCTTTTAATCTTGGGCTTATGTGGAGTCAGAAATATGGGTAATATCAATGACTACTTGAGTATCCAGTTTATTCTTAACAATACTTACAACCCATTGTATAGTTTCTGTATGTTTTTTTTTGAAACTGTTCTTTTCCTAATAATCTTTGTCTATAATAGAAGTTAAAACATTTTTCTTTTGCAGTGAATGTTAGTTTTCTTTTTATTCAAATCTTTCTTGAAATTCTCCCATTTTAACATGTACCCAATTTGTATTTTAATTTACTTCCGTTTATTTTTTCACAGCTAATATTTTGGATTGTTTAAAACTATTTTCAAAATAATTCCTACACTGGATTTTGTTTGTTTGTTTGTTTTGTAGAGCATTAATTTTTCAACTCTGACTGTATGTTGCAATTCCTGGGAGAGAATATCTATGAGTGACTCACAACTAAGTGGTTTTAATGTACAGATAAGGATGAGAATCATTGCTTTTCATATTTTCATATCTCAGAGTGTTTCATAGGCCTTCTGAGTGATTTTAATATGGCTTTAATAAATAGATAAGAATAAGATCTTAGAATATTTTAATGGGAATACTCAATTAGGTATTAATTAGGAATCAATTGGAAATTAAAAATTACCATGATTTATTATTTACTTTCACTATGCTTTTTATATAGATGAAAAATCCTACAGTAGAATTTGGTCATCACTATCTCAGCTTTCACTGAAGGAAGAATCATGAAGAGTCTATCATAAATAGTAATACTTGTCTGTAATACAGAATTTCATACCTGAAACCAAAAGTCCATTGATTAACTGAGAGAGCCACATAGGTATCCTATGCTCTCTAATATCTTGAAAATTATTTTCTACATTAGTCAATTCATAGGAGTATTTTTAGTGATGAGTCACCGGCAGCTTCTTCATGATCTTTTCATCACCAAATGCAGGTTCTTTTCTTAATAAAAAGTAAAATGAATCTTGTAGACTCAGCCACCAGTAAACCTGATGAAAATATTTGTTATTTTTGTTTATTTAGTTATTGAAATAGTCTGTATGTAAATAGTTATAGTGGCCACATTTATTCTGTTTTTAAAGACTTGGAAAGGTTGCTAGGAAAATTTCATGCATAACTTGATTTTTTTCTGGATTTCTTTTATATGCCATCTGTTAATTGATAACATTAATAGTTTTCCTTATAATATTTTGTCTCAGGCTAATCTGTTTACTATTCTCAGCGAAAGCAATCCTTAAAAAAATCTGAATTTTGTTCCTTTGGATTGCTTGCTGAAAAATGTGAGAAACCTGCTCATTCATTCAAGATTATAATTCCTGTTTGTTTAGTTGTTGCTTCATTTCTCCTTGTAATGATTCCTTGCTTAAATCACTTATTTATTTTATAATTCAACTGTATAGACAGAGCCATACAAGATACTCTGAATAATTTCTTTGATAGTTCAAAAACATGAGATCTATTCTGCCAGTACAGTGTTTCAGATTTTACTTCTATTCTTCTAGACTGGCAAACAGCTGGGTGAAGGCAGTTACTATAGAAAGATACCAGTTGTCTTCATGACAGCCTGCTCTGATTTGAGTTGATGTCTAGATACTAAATTACTGGCTAGTTATTGAGATATCATGCATACCCAAGGAAAGTTGTATGAAGGAAAGTGTATAAATTTTGTAGTCAGATAAATCTGAAGCCAGAACCTGTTGCTAATTTGAATACACTAAATGGCAGTGGATGTGGAATTAATTATTCCTCAACCTAAGTGGTAGAGTTGCTTTTAGAATTAGGTCTGACAAATTATTGAAATTTTCCAATAGTGTTTAAAACCTCAAATGGCATTATTATTAACTACTAGTGTTATTATTTGTATTAAATATCTAAGGATAGTCTAGATATCTTTTTTTTTTTCCTTTGAATGTTTCTCCTTTTAGTAAATATCCTATCCTCTATTTTGGTCAACTAAAATGGATGTCTGTCTTGTTTTCTTTCTCAACCTAGTCTGCACTCCAGTCTCAATCATCTTTTTTCTGAGTTCAGCATTATATCTGCTTGATTTTCAGACTTTGACTTGAGATTTGGGAAAAAGAAGGAAAGGAGAACTTCGTTTCTACTCCTATTGAACTGTTTGCATTTCAACTGTATTTAGGCCTTACATACAAATCATATTTTCTGTGGTTCCAAAATTCATCCTTCAATTTGTTTGTAGCTCACAAACAAAATATGAAAATGACTTATGCTCCACTTCCCCCATATGACTAAACAGATGCCAGGGACTTATTTATTTTCATAGCTGCTAGTACTTCTGCAAACCATAAAAACTGAAAAAGGCATAGGAACCACAAAGGAAATTGGACTTGAAAGGCATATATAAGAAGGAAAATTAAATAAAAGGAAGTCTAGGAGCTACCCTATGACCCGGCAAATTGCACTACTGGGTATTTACCTTAAAGATACAAACATAGTGATCTGAAGGGGCACATGCATCCAAATGTTTATAGCAGCAATGTCTACAATAGCCAAACTATGGAAAGAACCTAGATGTCCTTCAACAGATGAATGGATAAAGAAGATATGGTACACACACACACACACACACACACATACACACACACACACAATGGAATACTATGCAGCCATCAAAAGAAATGAAATCTTGCCATTTGTGATGACATGGATGAAACCAGAGGGTATTATGCTTAGTGAAATAAATGAATCGGAGAAAGACAACTATCGTATGATCTCCCTGATATGAGGAAGTGGAGATGCAACAAACCATAAGAGACTCTTAATCTCACTGAACAAACTGAGGGTTGCCAGGGTGATGGGGGTCTGGAGAGGGTGGTGGGCTTATGGACATTGGGGGGGTGTGCTGTGGTGAATGCTGTGAAGTGTGTAAATCTGGTGATTCACAGATCTGTACCTCTGGGGCTAATAATACATTATATGTTTATTAAAAAAAAAAGGAAGTCTAGGGATTCATGTCAAAATGAGAATTGTTTCACTGCACATGCATCTCCTATGGGGTTGGCTTATCATCTATTCAATACTGACCTTCTTACAGGTTTCCTTTGTGACTCTACAGTCAAGATTTGGAAGCTGTAGAATCCTTACTATTATCTTATGTCATATTACTCTACCTTTAGAGTAGTAGTCTTGAAATAAAGTCCCTAGTATATGGTTGAATTTTAACCAAAAAACCTCCACAGTAAATGGAAACTATAAGGAAAGAGAAGCTGAGAGGTCCTTGCTTTAGGTTTGAGTTTTGATTATTGCTAGAATAACCAAGATTCTAGGAATGATGTTAGATATCTAAAAATAAAATTAAAATTTTGTGAGTCTTGATCTCATGAACTTTGTAAACTAACAGGAATAGTTGAACATTAAATATAAATATACAATGTAAATATAAATTTTTAAAAGTCATATTAAACTGGTATTTTAAAAAGCAAGATGTCAAATAATTGCAAAGCCTATCCAAGTTAAGCTAGGAAGCTCTTTATGCTTTTCATTGGAAATTCCATTTTTGGCAATTTCTGAAAGATCTTTAAGTTTAGTAGCTGTGAGAGTCTGAAGCCCATTTAAACAAATCTTGATAATCTTTGGGATGAATTTTTTTTTTTTACTATAAAAAATCATGTTGTAAAATAATGCTTAGTACTTTTTTCAGCCTTGTTGATACATAGTTTAAATTAAGAAATAGATCTATTTAAAGGGTAAATCTTGATACTTTGTAATTGTATAGTCATGTAAAGGTTTTGAAATTCATAGGTTTTGAAATTCTTATATGTTACATTTGTTATTGTATTTATTTTATTGTTTATTAACATTTCATAGTTGGATAAAGTCAGATCCATTTACAACATCTGCTGATACCTGTGAGATATTGTTTTATCCATTCACAACACTTGTTAATATCACATCAAATTTCTTCTAAAAAACTTTTCAGTTTCAGGAAACAATCAAGCTCATACTTACTATGCTATCTCAGAAAAAAGTTGTAAAAAACTGTATAAGGCCTAGATTTTATCTTTTCTGAAAACTTAAATACTAGGCTGCTGTAGTTCAGGGATGATAGAAGACACAAGACTCATGGGTCAGAGACAGGGATATAGCATTTTGTTGATAATGATAAGAATAGCCAGAATTTAAGCATATGTGCACTCTCCCCAGACTCCAATTCCCACAAAGCAAAGTGAAGAGGTACAAGTGATAACAGTGCATGCAGTGGGGTGTGTTACCAAATATAGGGAAACTGAATCTTATAAGATTACTAAATCTCACTGACCTTGCTTCAGTAAGAGACATTATTTTTAGACAGTTCAGTGAGAAAACTTTCCCACTGATTCAGAGAATGATACAATCTTTACCTTCTAAGGCTATTTGTTCTTGTTTCCTTTTTAAAAAAAATTATTTATTTATTTATTTAAGAGAGACAGTGCAAGTGAGGGGAGGGGCAGGGGATGAAGGTAAAGAATCTCCAGCAGACTCTGTACTGGGCATGGAGCCTGATTCAAGGCTTGATCTCATAACCCTGAGATCATGACCTGAGCCAAAACCAAGAGTGGGGTGCTCATCCAATGATCCATCCGCTGTCCCTCTTCTAAAGGTATTTGTAAGAAAAGGACAACTAATATATCTTATGGCAAGATATCCAGAAATATGAGATACCTTGGAGAATTGTCTCTCAACAGTGTTCACCACTAGTTTCTACATCTTTTTTGGCTTCTAGTGAATGTTTCCATCAGTACACAACTTGGTTAACCTCTTTGGTAAATCTGATCAACCAAGGATGGACAAAATTTGTTGATTTTGTGTCACACAATATTTAATTAATATAAATATCATTAAGACTCCAAGAAACATAAGACCATTTGTATAATTAAACCCAGCTATAACACCAAGCTCCCAGACCCAACCAGCTTAATAAATCTCATAAACTATTGGTGTGTACCTTAGAAATCCAAGCATCTTTCTCTATAATTTCAGTTAGCTTTTTCACTTGGACTAAGGCATTAATTAACACATGGGGAAGCAAAATATATTAGACATTATACAGACTTTATCTTGGCTTTTAAGGAGGACGTTTAGGACAATTCCATCATTAATAACAACCAGGGCCATTGAATTAAGGCTCACATGAATGACTTACAGGCTGAAGTGGTATCATTGATCATCTAAAATCAGAAGAAGTTTTACACCAGTTCTTTTAAGTGTATGGTTATCAACTTAGGAATTACTATCCATATAATGTTATTCCTCTGGAAAACTCCTCAGTTAACTAAGAGTAGCCTGAGTTTGGAGACATTTCTATAATCATGAAGGTACTACACATACCATCTTATTCATCTACTGGTGATATCTCATTAAACTCTATGGTATTTTGTAACAGCTCTTAAAATGTAAGTCATGATTTTTCTACAAGATGAGTCCACTAAAGCTTTGTTTTCATATAAAAGATATGATACCTTCAGGGTTATTAATAATCCTGGAAATAAAATGTTGCCTGCAATTGGTGGGGACCCCAATAAGATCTATATCAACTGAGGGCATAGATTGACAGCACTTCCTTCTTGCCTCATGACTAGTTAGTAGATCTTAAGGTCACCAAATAGTTAAAATAATTGAGCAGTTTTATTTTTGCAAGGAGTCATTTGGAGGATAATGGCAAACTTTGAGAGTCAGTTAAATTTGAGGTATTTTCAATACTTTTGGAGAGCTCACCAGGAATTTTCTTCTTGAACATGGCTCCAGGTATAGAAGTGGAAGAGATCATTAATGTTCATTTCCCCCTTCTATCTTCTCAAGCCTTAAGTTTGTTCCCCCACCTACTACTTGGGTTATCTCCATCCACTGCCATAAATCCCAGAGTGTCCCATTTCAATAACTATAATTCTTCCATTTTTTCACTTTTCTCTACTTACACCAAGACTGGTAGAAAAAAGATTCAGGTTTAAGAGGAACAAAAATATTATCATAAAATTATGGAGAACTATATATCCCCTACTTTAGCTCACCTGAACCAGCGTAGGTGTAATATTCAGGGTGTACTCAACCAAGTGGTCATTTTCTTTTTTTTTTTTTTCCAGAGACACGACAACACCCAAAAATAATCCAAGCAGGTGAGTGAGATTGTTTGAATCCCCTACACCTCTGTTAAGGAAGATAGCTATTTAGAAGGAGAAAGGTGAAAAACAAATACCAAGGAGTATCCAGGGAAGAATCTAGAATTTTCAAAAAAGGTTTGTATAACTCTTTACTACTTTAATCCTGATCATTCCTTAAGAAGTGGCAAAGACAAGAAAATTCTTTTGGGGGGACAATTATACCCAGTGACTAACCAAATTCCCTTGCTGAGGAGTATAGATCAAGACGAGGTATGTCACTAATGTTTTGAGTTAATTTTTGAGCTGTTCCAATGGTCAAAAATATTAGATGACTGGGTGGTAGATAGCATGAAAAATATATTGAACACACTGATTATGAGTTCATTTTTGAGTGATTTTTACAATTAACATTATACCATTGTCAGACTATGAATGATCTGGAAAGCCAAACATATAACACCCATTAGCAGTCAGTTGTTTGTGATAGAACAGCAACAGCATAATTAGAACTGTGTTGACAACAGTGAGGAAGCACCAAATACCTGATAGTCAAACTGCTGGGAGCCAGAGGACAAGAGGATATGGTCTGCTTCACCTAGACAAATGAGTCAGATTTTTGACACCTAATATGGTCTCCTTCACCTAGACAAATGAGTCAGATTTTGACAGAAATAACAAATCTGGCATGCAGTGCTAGCCTCTTCATCATTCTGCAATACATTGTGCCTTGTATTTTTACTGGTGGATGTGTTGTTTCATCTGGTATGATAATGAATCTAAGCAGCAATAGTGGCAATCTAGTTCTCTCATCCGAGAATTGCCCTTATTCTGGGCATTTATATTCATGACCCAAACAGTTCAGTCAACAACCATAGTTTGTGTCCACAATCCACAGTCCAGATAGATTTATCTTTAATCTGGCAGTCTATAGATTTCCAAATAGCAGTCCAAACAGCTAGATCATTGAAAACCATCCAAGAGTCAATAAAAATATAACAGTTTATCAAGGGGAATATTGGTCAGAGTCATGAGAACAGCCTTTATTTCTGCTTATATACTTTAACAACTGTGTGTACTTTCATTTCTGGATTACTTCTTCTTAAGCTGATCAGCCACAGTGGCCCAATAGACACCATTAGTTTCCAGATTAGCTGGATCATCAGTAAACCAACAAGGCCCAGCTATTTGGGAAACCTCTGTGAATCAAAGGTTTCAATGAATAATTACTGTTGCTTCAAGCAGCAGAGTGGGAATAAATTTATTTCAGAAATATCGATTCAGGTGGCTCAGTGGGTTAAGCCTCTGCCTTCAGCTCAGGTCATGATCTCGGGATCCTGGGATCGAGTCCTACATTGGGCTCTCTGCTTGGCAGGGAGCTTGTTTCCTCCTCTCTCTCTCTCTCTCTCTCTCTCTCTCTCTGCCTGCTTCTCTGCCTACTTGAGATCTCTCTCTGTCAAACAAACAAATAAAATCTTAAAAAAAAATAAATATTCATTCAGTGTTTTCATCTAAACCTAGATGCTATGGGGTACATGTCAACTCTTAAACATACTATCTTCATTTGATAAGAGGGGTGTGGAGGACTTCCAATTTATTGTAGTCACCAAATCTGAGTTGACTCACCCAAAATGGGAACATCGGATATGTAAATTGCATGGTTTCTATGAATGAGACATTAAAATTTCAGTAAAAGTCCAGTAGTAATCTGCTCTTCAAAAGTGTTTTTCCTGATAGCTATGTCAGAGAGGTGATGAGTACAACATCCCAAGGGACACCTTTTTCCAGAGTCTCCAAATCTCAAAGTCAACCCCAGAGACATTTAACTCAAAGGAATCTTAAAGTTGTGTGTACCCAAAAGTACTTGTACTTTTCTACATGTGCCTCTTTCCAATCCAACTCCCCCCGCCCAGTACTTCATAGGACAAAGATATATAACAAGTATATTTCAACTACACATTCAGATGTAGAAACAACAGCAAATCAATTTGTCCAAAAGGAGTTATCCACTACGTCATATTAATGTCCCTTTCCCAAAGTAAGATTTTTCCAAACTTACTCAATTTATAATCATTAGAAAAGAAAAAGAAAAAGACCCTCAGTATGTTAGTAACAGATTTGTTTTGTTTTATTCCAGAATCCAGGCGGGAGCTAAAATATAAATTTCAAATAATTAGAATTCATTTAGCTGAGAATAAAAGATAATAATTAGAGCTTCCCAGGCTGTCTCAGGAATTGTTTTTTATTAATACTTACAAGTATTGAAATAAATTTTGAGTTACCATCTGTTAATGAGATAATAGAAATACAGATTAGATGACTTTACAAACTTATTTTAGTCATACTACTGCAATAAGATGATAAACTGAAGAAATATATAGGTCACTCATTTTTCACTTAATCCAATCTTATATAAAATTAAACATTTAAAAAATTAAAAACATTCCTCCAAGTTTCTTAGATACATTTTGGGACAAGAAATTATAATATTCTGTCTGGGTAATTTGATATTTTATTTAGTGAACAGAAATTTACTTTGAAATCAATATGAAAAAAGGGTGTGTAATAGAGGAATACTAATGTTTGTAATTAGAGCAATTCTTAAAGCCAGATGATTTTCATTTGGGACTTTTATAAACCCATTTTATTATTAAGAATATTTTAAAATATGAATTTGATAGCTAATGTGACAGAAACTTTGCCCTTAAAAATTATAATAGTTAATTAATCACTTGTGTGGATTCACTTTTATGCTTTTTTAAATTAATAGTCATTAAGATAGTTCTCACATGTCAGTTAAAAAGGGTACATAGAGATGACATCAGAAAAAATAACAAACCCTCCAAATATTCTAACTTCCATAAAAGGAATGAGAAAACTGGGCAAAAAAAAAAAAAATTAAAGATTTTATTTATTTATTTGACAGACAGAGATCACAAGGAGGCAAAGAGGCAGGCAGAGAGAGAGGAAGAGAAGCAGGCCTCCTGCCGAGCAGAGAAAGGCAAAAAATTTAAAAAGTCTAATATCAGGGTTTTTTAAAAACTCTGTAAATTAACTGAAGGTATGCAACAATCTGGTACATATTTATTTATTTATTTATTTATTTGTATTAAAAAAATTTTTAAAGACTTTATTTATTTATTTGACAGAGAGAGATCACAAGTAGGCAGAAAGGCAGGCAGGGAGAGAGAGGGAAGCAGGCTCCCTGCTGAGCAGAGAGCTGGATGCAGATGTGGGGCATGGTCCTGGACCCTCGATCATGACCTGAGCCAAAGGCAGAGGCTTAACCCACTGAGCCACCAAGGCACCCAAATATGGTACATATTTATTCAATAACAACAACAACAAAAAAGGTACACTAAAAATGTCTATTTAACACAAAAGAAAGCAGTAGTGTAAAAAGAAGATCCAAGATAGTAAGACAAATAGAAAACAAATTGCAAAATAAGAGACATAACATCTACTATATCAATAATTACACTCAATTAAAATGGATTAGAAGTTCCATTCAAAAAGGGGAGATTGATATATATTTATAAAACATTGTGATTCGTTGTGTGCTGAGAGACACACTTTCGATTCAAAAGCACAAATTGGTTGAAGTAAACATAAAACAAATAGAAAGAAAATAGATTGATTCTATTAGAATGGAACAGAAAGATATACATTTAAACAGTAATCAATTTTTCTGCATGTGGCTGTCCAATTTTTCCAACACCATTTATTGAAGAGGATGTCTTTTTTCCATTGGTCATTCTTTCCTGCTTTGTCAAAGATTAGTTGACCATAGAATTGAGGGTCTATTTCTGGGCTCTCTATTCTGTTCCATTGATCTATGTGTCTGTTTTTGTGCCAGTACCATGTTGTCTTGTTGATGACAGCTTTGTAATAGAGCTTGAAGTCCAGAATTGTGATGCCACCAACTTTGGCTTTCTTTTTCAATATTCCTTTGGCTATTCGAGGTCTTTTATGGTTCCATATAAATTTTAAAATTATTTGTTCCATTTCTTTGAAAAAAATGGATGGTATTTTGATAGGAATTGCATTAAATGTGTATATTACTTTAGGTAGCATAGACACATGCAGAAAAATGAAATTGAACCATTTCATTACACCACACATGATAATAGACTCAAAATGGATGAAGGACCTCAATGTGAGAAAGGAATCCATCAAAATCCTTGAGGAGAACACAGGCAAAACCTCTTTGACCTCAGCCGCAGCAACATCTTTCTAGGAACATCGCCAAAGTCAAGGGAAGTAAGGCAAAAATGAACTATTGGGATTTCATCACGATCAAAAGCTTTTGCACAGCAAAGGAAACAGTTAACAAAACCAAAAGACAACTGACAGAATTGGAGAAGATATTTGCAAATTACATATCAGATAAAGGGCTAGTGTCCAAAATCTATAAAGAACTTAGCAAACTCAACACCCAAAGAACAAATAACCCAATCAAGAAATGGGCAGAAGACATGAATAGACATTTCTGCAAAGAAGACATCCAGATGGCCAACAGACACATGAAAAAGTGCTCCACATCACTCGGCATCAGGGAAATACAAATCAAAACCATAATGAGATATCACCTCACACCAGTCAGAATAGCTAAAATTAACAAGTCAGGAAACGACAGATGCTGGCAAGGATACAGTGAAAGAGGAGCCCTCCTACACAGTTAGTAGGAATGAAAGCTGGTGCAACCACTCTGGAAAACAGCATGGAGGTTCCTCAAAATGTTGAAAATAGAACTACCCTATGACCCAGCAATTGCACTACTGGGTATTTACCCTAAAGATACAAACGTAGTGATCTGAAGGGGCATGTGCACCTGAATGTTCATAGCAGCAATGTCTACAATAACCAAACTATGGATAGAATCTAGATGTCCATCCACAGATGAATGGATAAAGAAGATGTGGTATATATACACAATGGAATACTATGCAGCCATCAAAAGAAATGAAATCTTGCTATTTGTGACTATGTGGATGGAACTAGAAGGTGTCATGCTTAGCGAAATAAGTCAATCAGAGAAAGACAACTATCATATGATCTCCCTGATATGAGGAAGTAGAGATGCAGCATGGCGGGATTAAGGGGGTAGGAGAAGAATAAATGAAACAAGATGGGATTGGGAGGGAGACAAACCATAAGTGACTCTTAATGTCACAAAACACACTGAGGGTTGCTGCTGGGAAGAGGGTTGGGAGAGGAGGGTGGGATTATGGACATTGGGGAGGGTATGTGCTATGGTGAGTGCTGTGAAGTGTGTAAACTTTCACAGACCTGTACCCCTGGGGATAAAAATATATTTTTATAAAAAATAAAAAATAAACAGTAATCAAAAGAGAGCTGGATTGGATATACTAATATCAGACAAACCAAACTTTAGTAAGAAAAATTATAAATGGAGATAAAGAGGACATTTTATAAAATTATGAAATGTTAACATATCAGGAAGATATAAAATTATAAACATATACGCAACTAACAACAAATGCATGAAGCAAGAATTAATAGAGTGGAAAAATAGACAATATAATAATAAGAATTGAAGAATTCAGTGCCTCATTTTCCATGACTGGAGCAACTACCAAAATTTGAATGATACTATGAACCAGTTGGGCAGTCAAGTATAGAAGACTCCACCCATGATAACAAAATGCACATTCTTCTCAAGTGCACATGTTATTTACATGCTAGACTATAAAACAAATGTAATTATTTTAAAAGTGTTTAAATCAATGTATGTTCTTCAACATAATACAATGAAATCAGTAAATAATAACAGAAATTTGGGAAAATAAAATTAAAGAGAAATTTAAAAATAGGAAGATATAAAATCTCCTAATAACCAATGAATCAAAGAAGAATTCACAAGAGAATTTCAATAACAGAAGTAAATGAAAATAAAGACAACATACCACAATTTATGGAGCACAACTTTAAACAGTTACTTTTAAAAGTCTATATTTTAAAAGGGAAAATATCAAATAAGAAAGTAAGAAAACAAAAACAAACTAAAATCAAAGCAAGCAGAGGAAAGGAAATAATAAAGATCAGAACAGAAATAAAGGAAGTAAAGGGTAGAACAATAAGAGAGAAAAATCAATGAAACCAAAACTCATTCCCTGAAAAGATCTTCACAGTAGCAAACCTTTTGCTGAACATACAGGTGAAAAATTAGGAAAGAAGGAGATTACTAAAATCAAAATTGAGAGAACATCATTACAGATCTTACAGAAATATAGAAATGATTACAAGGGAAGACCATGAATAATATGAAATTACAGAACTTTAGTGAAATGAACAAATGCCTACTAAGACTACCAAAACTTACTCAAGAAGAAACTGAAAATATGAATAGACTTATAACAACAAAAGAGATCGAATTAGTACTAAAAAAGGAAATCTCCAAAAGCAGAATAGCCTAGGACCAGAGACCTTCACTTTGAATTTTATAAATGTTTAATGAAGAATTAACACTCACTTTTCACAACCCTTCCAAAAAGTAAGAGGAAACACTTAAGCTAAGTCTACAAGACCAATATTATGCCAATGACAAAACCAGACAAAGATATCCCAAGGGGGAAAAAAATTGTGGAAAGTACAACCTTCGATAATGTAAAGAGTATTTCATAAATATTCTATTCATATAAGGATCTTAACCTACTTCAGTCTATCAGCACTTATTTACTTATTCCACCCACCTTCTAGCTTTTTAATTATATATATATATATATATATATATATATATATACACACACACACGTATAAGTATATATACATGTATATATAATATATATAAGTATATATATACTTATATGTAAATATGTATATATACATACGTGTGTATATATATAATACACACTATATATACACATATATATACATATGCACGTGTGTATATATATGTATTCATGTGTGTGTATATATATGTGTGTGTGTTTATATATGGTATTTTATGCATGGTTTTCTTTAACTTTGGAATATGAAAATGGGATAATAATTTAAAACGACTTTAAAGAAATGCACCTGTTTAGATTCAGATATCACTTATGTATCAATAAGTTTCTCCTAGTGATTCCTTCTGTCTTGAATGTCTGTTCATCATGCAGTCTATTTCTAAATATCTACACAAAACAGCAATATTTATGTGGCCTTAATTTACTGAGTTTGATTATTTTAGCCCTCTTAAGACTTGAAGAATCAAAGTAAAATATGAGGGCATTTAGATAAATCTTATCATTAACATTGAAGTCAGACATACCAGGGTTACTTCCCAGCTTTATTCCTTGATATCTGTATGATTTGGGTTAATTTAGTTTTTTTATAGCAGTTTCTACACCTGTAACATAGGTATAAGTATATCTACTTCATATGATTGTTTTGAGTAGTAAAATGAATAAGATTAAGAGGTACTTGCATGCCTGTTAAAGGAGGAGATTTAATAAGCAACAGCATATCAACACAAAAATATATTGTTAGTAAATGCTTTATTTTACAGAACCACTTTGAGAACCACTTATTCAGTCAGTTTCTAGACTTGCTAAAAATCCATTTTCTTATCCTTAGTTCATGAAATTCTGATTCATAGAGAAAAGGAGAAGTAGAATAGAAACTTACATTTTGAACAAGTATTTCTGAGACTATTTTTATATTTATGGTAACATAATTCTTACTGCTTTGAGGACTAAAAATTACCTTTCTAGAGGGCGATAGAGAAAATGTTTCAAAATACTTCATTCAGCTCTGTTATATTGAAAAGGACCAATATTTCTTTTATAGTATCTAATACACTCATTTACATGATATCATCATCAAGGAATTCCTTTAGAATGATGGTTCAGAAATCCTGGGGCATCTAGCGTTTACTTAACACATGTTTACTTAACATGTACAGTGTCACCAACACGATTCTTCAGACATCTGAAATTTTTTAACCCACCAATATTTATAAACCACATATTTAGTTAGGTATGACACCACCTCAGCAATATTTATAAAATAAGGTCACATTTACCTCCTATAATTGTAGGTTATCTATGAAACATTCTACTAAAACTTAACTTCACAAATTAAACAAGAGAATTAACGAATCTTCCAATCAAGAGTAATCAGATTAAAACTTATTTTGTTGCCAAGAAATTGACACAGAACCTTGCATTGATATTTTAAGGTCACAAGACAAGTATCATCTGTTTAAAATTAGCATAAGAAACTCAGCAATATAGCATAGTTCTTTATAAGCAATTTCAAGGGGATTACTATCAAAATTCAATTTTAAAATGATTCTGTTAACATATTAATGAAAAGTATTTCAATTTATTCCACCTAACTAGGTCAGAAACACTAGAAGGATATTAAATTCAAGATTCATAATAATATTTATAATGGTTTTACTTTTCAAAGCACTGTGTGCCAAATTAAACCTTAGAAGAAAGTTGATGAACCATTTGATTCTATAATTATTGACTTGGCTGTGGGCAAGCTGCTCACTGTAGATAGTTATGATGGAAACTTGATTGCCCAGCTGTTGTTGGCACATTAAGAGATTATATAACTGAGCAATAGTTTAAACCCTCGCCTCAAGTTCTTTATTTTCAACAGATAGGATGGTTTGGTGATTTTTTTTCCCTAAAGAATGAAGAAATTCTTAAATATTGAATACAGTACTTCAAAATGAGAAATACAGGTTATGTAAAACTTGTTTTAGTAATTTATATTTTTAAAGTATCAAATTATCAAAAACAGTTGACCCATATGTCCAAGAGCTGATAAGCAATCATGATATAATTAATTGAAATAAATAAATGTTACTTGAATTTTGTTTATTTTCATGAATTAAGCTATCAATGTGTTATAATATTTCTCATAATAATATGCTTGTATTCTCAGGCAAAATTAAACTTTGATGAAATGGAAGGAATTAAATCTAAAATATTAATGCACACAACAGCTTGACAATTGTGTAGCATTTTGAATTTAAAAGTTCACTGTGTTATATTATGGCTTAATGCTCTTAAAATTATTAATTTAGAGTACACTTTATATTTGATTTAGTTAACTTTCTGTGTACCAGCCAACTGATGAAGAAGACACCTGTTGTTCTAGGGAGGCCTCAGCTGTTTAGACTCATATTTGTTCCATAATGTCTCTCATTGACCAGCCAGCAGGTTACATTGTTTGTATGGTGCTGTGTTTCCCAGGATCAACTAGTGAACCTGCCCTAAAACACAATCATTTTTAAGCCTATGCTTCTGTTACATTTGCTTATTATCCTTTTGGTAAAGCCAGAAACGGGCCAATCTTAAAGTCATTATGGGAACTTATTATGGGAGGGCACGAAACAAGGGAGAGGAAACTTTTGTAGCCATTTTTACAAACTACTAAACAGTTTTACCTCTGGCCATAAACTACTCATAATCTTTCCCCCCAAAAAATCCTATCATATGATCTCCCTGATAGGAGGAAGTGGAGAAGCAATGTGGGGGGTTTGGGGGGTAGGAAAAGAATAAATGAAGTAAGATGGGATCAGGAGGGAAACAAACCATCAGAGACTCCTAATGTCACAAAACAAACTGAGGGTTGCTGTGGGGAGGGGGGTCGGGAGAGGGTGGTGGGGTTATGGACATTGGGGAAGGTATGTACTATGGTGAGTGCTGTGAAGTGTATAAACCTGATGATTCACAGGCCTGTACCCCTGGGGCTAAAAATACATTATATGTTTTTTTAAAAATAAAAAAATAAAATAAAAGGGTTGTTGGAAACATTAAAAAAAAAAATCCTTAATGCTACTCTAGAACCTCCACAAATTGAATAAAACCATTGTATCAGCCTCAAAGCCCAGGATTTCATGATCTATGTATTAAGGAAATTTTTGAATACAGGGACTGATGAACTTAAAAGATGTTTTCTGCATCTGACTCACCCAACATCCAATGCTGAGACAAGGGATTACCTGCTATAGACATTTATATTCCCATAAGAGTTCCTTCTTCTTAGCATTCTGAAATGCAGCTTGGCACATTTTGCAAAGGCTACCTTTTCTTGTAACAAATGGTGTATCTTCCTTATGCCTACCTTGTGTTCCCTGGAAGTGAGTCCTATGTCATTTTTTGCCCTCAATTTTCTATAGGAATCCTCCCCCATTCAACATTCTTTTGAGTCTCTTGGCTCTGCTCTCAGGTTTATTAGCTCTTTTCTCCTTTATATTCTCTTTATATTCTTCCTCTATATTCCCTAACAAATGGTCCATATTTGCTACTAAATAGCTCTGCCAATGTGTTTTCTGCTTGGAGACAGTTGAGGCCCCGTGTCCTCTTCAAAGTTCAACTCATACTCTTTTTTAGTTCAAGCCCTTGGTCCTTTTGCTAGTTCAATTTATACTTAAATCAACACATCAGTGATGTATGGTGTAAGATTTTGTCAGCAGCCCTTTAATTATGTATCTTTTTGTTGTTGTTGTTGCTAACTCTATAATAAACTTAGCACAAAACAAAGTGGAGTTTTTTGTTTGTTTGTTTTGTTTTTAAACAAATATTAATCTTATCACAAACCACAGGTTAACAGTTTGGGTTGGGCTCAGCTGGGTGACTCTTCTCTTCTTCTTACCTGGGCTCATTCATATGTCTTTAATTGGTTAACCAGTTGGCTCAGGCTGGTTGATTCAGTGAGGCCTCCGTTGATATAATTCATATATTCTCCATATACTATCTTCTCTTCCAGCAGACTAATCCAAGCTTTTTCCATGGTAATAGAGTTCTCTGTCTCAGACTGAGTTTTCTGATATCAGGCCAGGAGATGAACTGTGAGGTGCAAGTTATTTGTTTGTGATCAACACCTATAAAAAGAAACCAGAAGAATCAGAGTTGGAAAGAGAGAAGTCAAACTGTGAAACTGCTCCAGTGAAACCTTATTCCATTCCAGTCCCTCGTGGAGTTCTAGAGTGAGTAGTGAATAGCAGAAAGGCTTCACCTCCAGCACCATAAATCACTGAGACAGACTCTGAAGGAGCTAGGAGATGTGTCTTGAACTCTACTACATTTCCTAAAATAACCAGAAAACAAGTCTCAGCATTTCATATTTGCTAATGTCTCATTGGTCAAAGGAAATAATATAACCAAGTGATGCACTAACAAAGGAAATGGCCACAATGAAAAAAATAGATTCAGACAATTTTTGCATTCTATATTATGATTCTAGCATAGTGATGATCGGGTAATAGCAGCATAAATTAAAAATAGCAAACATATATTTCTGTCTCTTCATGTTGAAAATTAACTTATTCTCCCCCTAAATATCAAATTAAAAGAAGTCTAGAAGAAAGAAATCCAGCTTAAAAAAGTGGAAGAGAAAGCCATAGAGAACAACAAAAAAACCCAGTCAGGTTACGTATAACACCATTTTAGTGAAGCAGAAGAATAATATGATACTTTCTCACAGAATTTAGATAGCTCAGAAGACTATGCCTCACTAACATATGTTTTAGATGTTCAAATGTTTTGGATTAGAAATTACAATGTTGCTTTTTTTCTTGCAATGTTAAGATCATTTAGAGTCGAATATGACCTAAATGTATTTTCCTGCTAAGGACTGACATTTTCAATTTGGCTTCCATTTATTTTTTTCTATCCAAATAAGAGAGCTTCTAATTCTTGACAGAAGGCTGTGAAGACAGAAGCAGCTTATCTTCCTTCTGTTTATGAAACTTTTTGAGAAATATATTCATGAGTTGGCAGAGACAGAGCCCACACAGCCTGGCATAGCTGATTATCATGTCTTAGGAAATGAAGAGAGTCCTAAGGCATTAAGGACTCTCAACCATTAATAGTGGCTTTCCCACAAGGTAGTTAAATAAAATGACAGCTTGGCAAAGGTAGCACATCTTGCTTATCCCTTCATTGATTGACTCTGAAATTTCATTAAAAGTACACAGAATTCTCATTTACTCACTGATACATTTTAAGTCCCGGGCTTTCATTTTCTGTATAAAAATTGCAATTTAGGCTGATGATAACATGTTTTTCATTGCATTGCAAATCATAAAATTGTATACTTCGGTTTCTAGCTGTGAAAATATTGTGAAATGGGTGGTTTTGTTCAGCCATTCAGATTATTATAATCCTTCTTTTAAAAATGTCCTAGAACTATTATAAAGTAAAATTTAACATTCACCAATATTACAGGGCAGTTGTTCCAAATTGTTTATGGCCTCATTGTGTAGAGACTGCAAATATTTCTCAGTTATTGTGATTCTCACAGAAAATGAAACTATTGCATGAGATGCACTATAATGACTCTAATGTAGAAGATGAGATTTGAGTGTTAGTCAATATAGGAAAACTGTCACAGGGTTTGGGTGACATATCCCTTTTAAATTATTTGACTCAGAAACATTTTTGAACAGATCTAATATTCTTTTTTATTTTTATTTTTTATTTTTTTAATTAGACAGAGGGAGAGAAAGAAAGCTAGTGGAGAAGAGGAGGGGCAAAAGGGGAGGGAGAAAGAGGATCTTAAGCAGACTCCATGCCCAGCACGAAGACCAATGTGGGGCTTGATCTTATGAACTAAAATCAGGAGTAGGACACTTAACAAACTGAGATACCCAGGCACCTCTTGGACAGACCTAATATTCTTATGAATTGCCTCAGACATATGCACATATCCCAATGTATTTATCCATCATATCTTCATAATCTCAAACTTTTTTTTTTTTTAAGATTTTATTTATTTATTTATTTGACAGAGACAGATCACAAGTAGGCAGAGAGGTAGGCAGAGAGAGAGAGAGGAGGAAGCAGGCTCCCCGCTGAGCAGAGAGCCCGATGCGGGACTCGATCCCAGGACCCTGAGATCATGACCTGAGCTGAAGGCAGCGGCCTAACCCACTGAGCCACCCAGGCGCCCCCATAATCTCAAACTTTTTAGGAATGCCTTTGGATGTAGAAACCAAAGACAACTGATGAAATTATTCCCAAATTTGGTTGGAAAAGTTGGATGATGGAATTGAGTTCCAAATTAATGTATGTTGCTTAGGATAAATTAAAGGCTGGCCCCAAACATAAAATATTTATGTACAAGTTGGGAGAAGTACAGCATATCACAGCAGATACAACATAGGTATATTTGGTATATTGAAATACTCTATATATTAACTGACATGTAGAATAGAACTGTAATGTGGGTATAAGACAGTTTTTTTCGGGCACCTGGGTGGCTCAGTGGGTTAGGCCTCTGCCTTCAGCTCAGGTCATGATCTCAGGGTCCTGGGATCAAGCCCTGCATCGGGCTCTCTGCTCAGTGGGGAGCCTGCTTCCCCCCTCCCCCGCCTGTCTCTCTGCCTACTTGTGATCTCTCTTTCTCTGTCAAATACATAAATTAATTAATTAAAAAAAATTTTTCCCTTTGTTTCTACATTTTATTTAAATTATTTCTGTAGGTCCTTAATCCTCATTTCCCTTTTCCTAGATGAAAGCATAAGTAATTTCTGTAGGATTTTGTGCAGGCGATATAGTGTCCACATATGCTGCCCTGCCTGACTCTTGCATGGAATGCAGGATTAAAATCTGGACATGATGACAGGGGTGCCTTTATGACTCAGTGGGTTAAAATCTGGACATGATGCATAGGGAAAGTATCTAGGGAATGAAAAGTAAATAGGAACTGCTGGACCAGAGAAGAACACCAAAATTCCAAGCACCACTAAAACTGCATGAGCTTATTTTTAATTTTCCTTACTAATTCCCTAATCTCCCACATTAATTTAGCTAAACTGGGAATCTGGATTGAGTATCATGGTACAGATACCTGCAAGTGAAGCTTCTTACTTCTGGCTTAAGAAACAGGAAATGAAACATATAATGTTCAGAGTGAGGGTAGAAAATCCCCTATAATTTTTTTTTCTTTTACTTTTTACTGTTTCCTCATACCCCAGATCATAGACAATTCCATGGCATTGACAGCTTCATTGGTGGTAAAGAAAGAAGTATTAGGAGGATAAGAATTCAAATAATTTTTTCATTGGAAACCGTGAAGTCCAAGAAGGAACTGTGACATGCATATTTAAAGTATTAAAAAGAAAAAAAAAAAGAATTGTCAGTGTTAAATTCTATACCTACTGAAAATATGCTTCAGAAATGAAGGTGAAATAAAAACCTTCTCAGATGAGGAAAACCTAAGACAATTCATAGCCAACAAAGAAGCTCTAAAATTGTTGGTAAAGAAAGTCTTTAAACCAAAGGGGAATTATATCAGCAGGGAACTTAAAACACTAGAACATCCAGAAGAAAGAATTGGTAACAGAAATCACATATTCGAGTAAATATAATAACTATTCTATTCTAGAATTATTTTTTAAACACATTTTTCTAAAATTTGATGTGCAATTGATGTATAATATTAATTCCAGGTTTAAAACACAGCAATTGAAAGTTGACATGCATGGTAAAATTATTATTGGTTCATGTTCAGCCATCATCTGTCACCACACAAAGTTACATATTTTTTTCTTCTGATGAAAACCCTCAAGACCCATTGTCTTACCAACTTTACAGTGTGCCATTTTACTGCCAAATTACTGACTGTACTCTGTGTTGTGTATTATACCCCATACCTTATTTATTTTATAAATTAAAGTATAACTCCCTCACCCATTTCATCCACCCCACAACCCCCCATCTATTTTGGCAAATACTGATTTGTTCTCTGTATCTACAAGTGTTGTTTTGTTTGTTTATTTTTTATATTACACACATTTTTAGATTACAGAAATCATACAGGATTTTTCTGTCTCTGTCTGACTTATTTCACTTAGCATAATGCTGTCATGATCCATCCTTGCCACTGGCAAGTTTCCATTCTTTATTTGGCTGAGTAACATCTCATTGTGTGTGTGTCTGTGTCTCTGTATGTGTGTGTTTTTATATATATATATATATATATATATATATATATATATATATATATATATATATAGTATATAGATTTAGTGTGTGTGTGTGTGTGTGTGTGTGTATATATATATGTGTATATATATATATATATATATATATATATATATCTCCATTCATCCACTTGTGGAAATTCAGGTTGTTACCATATCTTGGCTATTGTAAATAATGGTGCAATGAATATGGGGGTGCATATAACTTTTCAATTAGAATTTGGATGTTCTTCAAATAAATACCTAGAAGTGTAATTGCCAAATCATTTAGAAGTTCCACTTCTTAATTTTTTGAAAATCTTACATGCTGTTTTGTACAGTGACTACACCAATGTACATTCCCAACAACAGGTCCCTTTTTCCATATGTTCATCAACACTTGTTATTTCTTATATATTTGATAGTTTCCATTTTAAAAAGTGTGAAAAAGATCTCATTGTGGTTTTGATTTGCTTTACCCTGATGTTTAGTGATGTTGAGCATCTTTTCATGTGTCTGTTGGGAGCAACCTCTATGTCTTTTTTTTTAATATTCTCTATTTAGATCCTCTGCCTGTTTTTGTTTTTTGTTTTTGTTTTTTTGATTGAATTGGTTTTGTTGTTTTTATTGAGTTGTATGAGCTCTTTACACACTTTGGATGTTAACCCCTTACCAGACACATGACTTGCAATTTTTTCTTTTTTCCTATTCAGTAGTTTGCTTTTTCTTGTGCTGTGCAGAAACTTTAGTATCATGTAGTCTCACTTTTTTGTATTTGCTTTTGTTTTCTTTGCTTTTGGAATCAGATCCCAAAAATCTGCCAAGACTGATATCAAGGAGCTTACTGTCTTATTTTACTGTTTTATTCTAGGAGTTTTATGACTTAAGGTCTTACATTCAAATCTTTAATCCATTTCTGAGTTAATTTTTGTGTCTAGTGTAAGATAGTGTTTAAGCTTCATTCTTTTGCATGTGACTGTCCAGTTCTCCCAGCACCATTTATTAAAAGACTATCATTTCTCCCACTGGCTATATATTTGGCTCCTTTGCATAAATTAATCAACCATTTACATATGGCTTTATTTTTGGCTTTCTATACTGTTCCATTGTTCTATATCTCTGTTTTTATGCCAATATCATACTTTTTTGATTGCTTTGCTTTTGTATTATAGCTTAAGTCAGGAGAGTCATTCCTTCAGATTTTTGTTTTTTTCTCTCAAGACTGCTTTGGAAGAGAGAAAAAAAAAAAGAGGCTTTGAGTATTTGGGGTCATTTGTGGTTCCATATAAATTTTAGGGCTCTGTATTCTATTTCTTTGAAAAATACCATTGATATTTTGATAGAGAGTCTATTAAATCTGTAGATTTCTCTGAGTAGTATGAGAAATTTAATAAAAATTCTTCCAATCTATGAGCGTTGATTTTTTTTTTTTCTTGTCATCTTCAAATTCTTTCACTAGTGTGTTACAGTTTTCAGAGCACAGGTATTTCACCTCTTTGGTTAATTTTTTTCCAGGTATTTTATTCCTCTTAATGAAATTATAAATGAGATTATTTACTTAATTTCTCTTTCTCATAGCTCATTATTAGTGTGTGAAATGCAACCAATTTTTGTATATTGATTTTGAACCCTGAAAATTTCATTTATCAGTTCCAATAACTTTTTGGTGGAACTTTTAGGGTTTTCTAATATAGAATAATGTAGTCAAAAAGTAGTGAGAATTTTTACCTCTTCTTTTACCTACTTGGATATGTTACTTTTTTTTTTCCCCTTACTTGCTTTGACTACGACTTCAGATACCATGTTGAATATAAGTGGCACTAGTTGCCAATCTTGTCTTATTTCTAATCTTAGAGGAAAACTATTCAGCATTTTTCACAATCAAATATGATGTTAGGTGTTGGCTTGTCATATATAGTCTTTATTATGTTGAGATATGTTCCCTCTAAACCAAATTTGTTGACAGTTTTTATCATGAATGAATATTATTTTCTTTCAAATGCATTCTCAGTGTCCTTTGAGATGGGATTTGTTCCTCTTTTCCTGTTTTCCTTTAAGTTTAAGGTCAAATTGTTTATTTAAGATGTTTCTTGTATTCTGAGGTAGGCCTGTATTGCTGTGTGCTTCCCTACTAAAACTGCTTTTGCTTGGTCCCAAAGATTTTGGACCTTTATATTTTCATTTTCATTTATCTCTGTGTATCTTTTTAATTTTCTTTTTATTTCTCTTTGACCCATTGTTTAGTAGCATGTTGTTTAGCCTCAAAATATTTGTACTTTCCCCAATTTTTTTTCTATTAATCTATTTCTAGTTTTGTACTGTGGTCAGAAATAACATTGCTTCAACATGATCTCTGTCTTCTTAAGTTTATTGAGAATTGTTTTTTGACCTAACATGTGACCTGTCCTGGAGAATGTTTCATATGCTCTTTAAAAGACTGTGCGTTCTGTTTTGTTTTGTTTTGTTTTGTTTTGTATGAAATGTTCTATATATATCTGTTAAGCTTAATATGTTAATATGTTAAGCTTAATATGTTGATCAAAACCCCTTTTTCTTGTTTATTTTCTGCCTGGGTGATCTGCCCATTGATGTAAGTGGGTGTTAAAAGTCCCCACTATTATTTTATTAATGTCAGTTTCTCTGTTTGTGTCTGTTAAAATTTGCTTTATGTATTTAGATGCTCTAATGTTGGGTACATAGATATTTACATTTGTTATTTCCTCTTGTTCAATTGATCCTTTTATCATTATGTAATGCCCTTCTTTGTCTCTTGCTATGGTCTTTGTTTTAAAGATTTCTGTAGTATTGCTGTCCTTATTTTTTTTTTCACTTCTTTTGCATGTAGTATCTTTCCCCATCCTTTCACTTTTAATCTGTGTGATCTTTAAGTCTGAAGTGAGTCTCTTGTAGGCAGCATGTAGGTTTTTTTTAAAAATCCATTCAGTCAAAAAAAAAAAAAAAAAAAAAAAAAAAAAAAATCCATTCAGTCATCATATGTTTTTTTATTTTACACTTAAAGTAATTACTGATATGTATATTTTTATTGACATTTTGTTGTTTTCTGTTTCGCATATCTTCTCTATTCCATTCTTCTTCTCTTGCTCTTTTCTCTTATAGCTTGATTACTTTCTTTAGTATTATGCTTGGATTCTTTTATCTTTATTTTTCATATATCTATTGTAGGTTTTTAATTTGTGGTTTACAATGGGATTCATAAATAATACCTATTCGTATAGCAGTTCCTATTGTGTTGATGGTTCCTTAAGTTCAAACACATTCTAAAAGTGCTAAAATTTTACTCCTCTCCTCCATGTTGTATGTACATAATATAATGTTTTACATCTTTTTATTTGTGTATGCTTTGACTATTTTTTAATGGACATAGTTGATTTTACTATTTTTGTACTATAATCCTTATACTAGCTTTATAAGTGTTTAAATTACTACCTTTAGGGGCACCTGGGTGGCTCAGTGGGTTAAAGCCTCTGCCTTCAGCTCCGGTCATGATCCCAGGGTCCTGGGATCAAGCCCTGCATCGGGCTCTCTGCTCAGCGGGGAGCCTGCTTGCTCCTCTCTCTCTCTCTCTGCCTACTTGTGATCTGTCAAATAAATAAAATCTTTAAAAAAATAAAATAAAATAAAATAAATTACTACCTTTACTCTATGTTTGCTTTTACCACTGAAATATTCTCCTTTCATTGTTTTCTTATCTTAAGTTATGGTCACTTTTTGCCACTTAAAGAATTCTCTTCAATGTTTCTTATGAGGCTGGTTTAGTGATAATGAACTCTTAAATTTTGTTTGTGTGGGGATCTTTTTATCTCTCCTATTCTAAATAACCTTACTGAACGGAGCATTCTTGTTTGTAGTTTTTTGTTTTGTTTTGTTTACTTATTTATTTTGTTTATCTTTCTATACTTTAAATATATACCCTGCCATTCTCTTCTGGCTTGCAAAGTTTTTGCTGAATAATCAACTATAACCTCATGGGATTTCCTTTGTATATAACTGTCTTTTGTTGCTGCTTTTAAAATTTTCTTTTTATGTGTCTTAGCATGGGCCTCCTCAAGTTCACTTTCTTGGGACTTTTTTTGATTTCAGGAACTGGATGTCTTGTTTCTTTTCCCAGGTTAGGGAAGTTTCCAGTTATTGTTTCTTCCACACTCCAATTTTTCCCAACTTGTTTGTCTTTATTGAATTATAACTGACATACAGTGCTATATTATTTTCAGTTCCATAATTTTGTGATTTAACAATTTACACATTTCTCAGTGCTCATCCAGATAAATGTACTTTTAATCCCCTTTACTTTATATCAGCCATCCTCCTACCCACCTCCCCTCTAGCAACCATCAGTGTGTTCTTTGTACTTACGAGTTTTTTTTTTCTCTTTATAGGTTTTACTTCTTAAATTCAACATATACATGAAACCATATGATATTTGTCTTCCTGTGACTTATTTCATTTAGTATTATACCCTCTAGGTCCATCAATGTTGTTGTAAATGGCAAGATTTCATTTTTATCATATGGCTACGTAATATTCCATTATTCATATGTATGTGCGCATGTATGTATGTGTATGTGTCCATGCACACATACCACATCTTTATCCATTTATATTTCTGCCTCTCTCTCATTTTTGGGAGGGGTTCTTTATAATGCAGACTTATAAATGCTGTCATAGAGCTCTCTTAACCTATTCTCATTTTTTATTATTCTTTTTTCTTGTTTGCTATTTAGTTTGGTTTCTTTCTATTATCCTGTCTTCCAGATTGCTGATCTGTTCTTCAGCATCCTTTAATTTGCTATTGATTTTTTCTATCATATTTTCATTGTTGTTGCTATAATCTTCAGCTTTGACCGGTTATTTTATTTTATTTATTTATCTTTTTTTCTATTTATTTGTCAGAGTTCTCACTGAGTTTATCCACTCTTTTATTAAGTCTGGTGAGTGTCTTTATGACTTTGAATTCTTTATCAAGCATGTTGTTTATCCTTTTTCATTTGCTTTTTCTGTGATTTCAATTCTTTTTCTGTGATTTTTTTTTCTTTTGTGTAGGGTATATTCCTCTATCTCCTCATTTTGTCAAATTCTCTCTTTCCATGTAACAGATGAGTCAGCTATGATGCTTAGTCTTTAAAGTGGTGGCCTTGTGTAGAAGAAGTCCTGCAGTGCTCTGAAGACAATCCCCCCCCTGGACACCAGAACCAGGCAATTCAAGGTTGTCTCCTGAGTAGGCTGCATGAGCCTTCCTGTTGTGTTTAAGTCACAATTTCTGTTAGAAGACTAAGGGTGGGGCTGGCTTTCAGCCCACCTGGAATAATGGCCTACTTTGCCTGCTGTGGGTACACTGAGCAGGTTTTCTACCACACTGTTGAGAGGCCCAGTTGTGGTTGTTATGGGCTCACTTGCTGGTTTGACGGGCCAGCAGTCAGCACAGCTTTCTTAAATTAGCCACCGTGACAGCTGTGGGCACAGCCAGCAAAGGGCAGGTTTGATCCTTCCCTGCACAGCCAACCAAGATGTCCAGCTGTAGGAACTGGGCATGCCCTGGTGTGTTGGATTATCTCTCCCCTCTCCCCGGGGACAGGAGCTACTTGATGGGTGTCTCCCAAAGTGGGAAGTTTAGGGAGGGTGGGTCTTCAGGAGAATACTGGGAAATAACATGTGGTGCTAAAAAGGAAGATGGAAAGTGTTGGAATGGCTTCTGTAAGCATTTAGCTCTCTAGGCTTCAAGCATCCAGCTCTAGAGGAGAGCAAGATAAATTACACCCATGAACACTTTTGTTCTCAGAGAAATCTCCTGCAGATCCCTACCTCTCTGGCATAGGTCCTAAAATTAGTCAATAAACTCCATTTACATATAACTTAGGCACTTTTCAAACTGCTGATTCTGTGCTGTGTCTTGGGCCATGTTACTTAGTGTGGGGCTCTTTATAGGTGTAGTCTCTGTTCCCTGTAGCCCTCTGACTCTTCTGGAGTTAAACCCAGGTGAATTTTAAAGCTCCCAGACTTAAGCCACATTGATTTTCAAAGCCAGACATTATAGGGCTCATCTTCCTAAATTGGGGCTAGGTGGTGCCTGATGCTTGATCCCCTTACTCATTCATGCTTTTTTTTTTTTTTTTTAAAGATTTATTTATTTATTTATTTTAAATTTGTCAGAGAGAGAGAGAGAGAGAGAGAGAGAGAGAGAACAAGCAGGCAGAGTGACAGGCAGAGGGGCAGAGGGAGAGGCAGACTTGCTGAGCAAGGAGCCCAACTCAAGACTGATCCCGGGAGCCTGGGATCATGGACCTGAGCTGAAGGCAGCGGCTTAACCAACTGAACCACCCAGGCGTTCCTCATTCATGCTTTTTATGCCCCTACCTTTTATTGTTAGTCACACCAGTGGTTTCATTCTCAATTGTGTTCCACCTTTACTACCCTTTATGATGGAGCATTCTCCCAATGTTAGCTGTGGACGATCTGTTACTCCAGAGTTCACTGCTATACATATAGCTGTTGCCTCAGTGTGTCCATGTGACAAGGTAAGCTCAGGATGCTCCAAAACAACCATCTTCCCCACCTTCCTCTATTTGGGATTTTTCTTATTCCTTAATCACTGTATTCCTGTATCACTATGAACTCTGCTTTTAGATCTGCTTTTGCTGCATCCCATAGATTTTGGTATGTTGTAGTCCCATCTTCATTTGTTTCCAGGTATTTTTTTATTTCTCCATTGATTTCTTCATTGATTCATTTAGTTGTTCAGTAGCAAGTTTTTTCTTCTCCATATATTTATATATTTTTAAAGTTTTCTTGAAATTTATTTCTAAAACCATTGTTGGGAAAGTTGCATAATATGATTTAAGACTTCTTAAATGTGTGGAGACTTCTTTTGTGGCCTAAAATATCCTCAATAACATTCCATGTGTACTTGACAATAAGGTAAATTCAGCTTTTGGATTATATGGGTTTGGGGTTATAATTAGTGTGGCCTATGTGTTATTTAAGTCTAACACTTCCAATTGATATTCTGTTTGAATCATCTATTCATTGATGTAAGCAGGATACTAATGTCCCCCACTATTACATATTGTTGTCAATTTCTCTTTCTAGGTATGTTATTTGCTTTTTGTACTTAGGTTTGCCAAACTCAGTACATACATGTTTAAAAAAACCTACATTTTCTGTTGAATTGCCCTCTTTATCTTTTACTGCCAATCTTTTTCTTTTACTATAGTCTTTGTTTTAAAGTTTATTTTGTCTGATGTAAGTATAGCTATCACAGCTTTCCTTTTGTTTCTATTGCATAAAACACTTTTTTGTATCTCCTAAGTTTTAGTCTGTGTGTTTCCTCACATCTGAAGTAGGTCTTTTGCATTTGGCATATATAATGGTCTTATTTTTAATCCATGTGGCCCCTCTGTATTTTTTGATTGGAGAATTTAATCCATTTACATTTAAATCAATTATTGATAGGTATGTACTCATTGCCATTTTGTAAATTAGTTCTGACTGTTTTGTGGTTTGTTTCTTGTTTTCTTCCCTTGTTGTGATGACTTTCTTTGTGTTATGTTTCTATTCCTTTCTCATTACTTTTTGTGTATCTACAATAGGCTTTTTCTTTGTAAGTTACTTTCAAATTCACAAGTAATATTCTATCTGTATAATACCCTACGCAAATTAAATTTGAAGGCATTTTAAAACTCTGCAATTCTACTGACACCAAAATGTTTTATGCTCTATTTGTCACATTTTAAATTGTATTGTGTACCACAATTATTTTTTGCTACTTTCCTATTTTAGCCTTCATACTAGCATTAAAAGTGATTAATTTACTCTCTTTACTTATATTTACCTTTACCAGTGAGATTTTTACTTTCATACATTTTTGTGTAATTACTTAGTGCCATTTTTTTTCAACTTAAAGAAATCCCTTTAACATTTCTCATAAGGCCAGTTTAGTGGTGAATTTATTTAGCTTTGCTCTTCTGGAAAACTCTGAAGGAGATTTATGTTCTAACTGATCATCTTGCTAGGTAGAGTATTTTTTTTTGGGAGATTCTGGCCACCCATATCCCCTACTACCACCATTTTGATATATCATTGTATGCCCTTCTAGCCTATGAAGTTTTTGCTGAGAAATCTGCTGATAGCCATATGAAAGTTCCTGTGTATATAATAAGTTGTTTTTCTCTTATTTCTAAGATTCTATTTTTATCTTAAATTTTTTACATTTTAATTATAGCACATCATAGTGTGGCTCTCTGGGATCATTTTAATTAGAACTCACCAGATTTCTTAGATCTGGATGTCAATTTACTTTCTCAGGTTAGGAAAGTTTTCAGCCATACTTTCTTCAAATTTTTTCTTTCTTTCTTTCTTTCTTTCTTTCTTTCTTTCTTTCTTTCTTTCTTTCTTTCTTTCTTTCTTTTTCTTTCAGATTTATTTATCTGAGAAAGAGAGAATACACAGGGAGTGGGGAGGGGCAGAAGGAGAGAAACTCAAGTAGTCTCTTTGCTGAGTGAGGAGCCTGACCTGAGACCCAGCACAGGACTTGATCACACAACCCTGAGCTCGTGATCTGAGCTGGACAGTTAACTAACTGAATCACCCAGGTGACCCTCAAATAAGTTTTGCCACTTTATCTCCTTTCCTTCTGTATTGCTATTATACTAACATTATTTTTGTTCTTGGTTGTCTTATAGTTTCATTGAGTTATCTTAAAAAAAAAGTTTTTTTTTTATTTGTTTGATTTTTGTTGTTGTGTGTATGTGTGGGTTTTTGTTGTTGTTGTTGTTGTTGTTTTTTTCATTTTCCTCTCATTGGGTAAGTTTCACTGCCTTGTCTTCCAGAACACTGATTCTTTCTTCTGACTAATCTAGTCCTCTATTGAACCCTCTGGTGTATTTTTTAAGTCAGTTGTTATACTCTTTAGTTCTGTACTTCTGTTTGGTACTTTCAGATATTTTTTAATCTCTCTTTTGAAATTCTCACTATGTTAATCTATTCTTCTTCTGAGTTCTATGAACATCTTTGTGACTATTACTACCATTACTTTTAATTCTTTGTCATGTAAAATACCTATCTTCATTTTTATTGTGTCTTTTTTTTCTTTTCCTTTTTCTTCTATTTAAAATATATTCCTGTTTTCTTATTTTGTGTGATTCTCTGTTCCTTTTTTTTCTTTTTTTCCAAGTTTTATTTAAATTCCAGTTAGTCAAAATACAGTGTAATATTGGTTTGATGTATAATTCTATTTATTAGGTGAAACAGCTACCTCTCCCAGTCTTGAAGAAGTGGTCTTATATCAGAGGTGAACCTCATTGTTCAACCTTGCCATAATTCCTGATTGTCTCTCAAACCTTTGTGATTGTGTAAATAGCTTTATTCACTCTAGATGCATCCCAGTTGCTGAGGGTATGCCAAGATCTGTCAGCATCTAGCATCTAGCTTGAGGATGACTGGAAGCCAGATCCACAGACAGCAATTTTTAACTGTGTAAATGTATGCAGTCTTGTGAGACCATATCAATAACTGCTGGCCTCCAGACCAGGTGATCTGGAAATGTACCCTGGTGAGAGTTGCAGAAATCAGGACTCCAGACATGTGCATAGGCTTCTTTTGATGAGGTACCAGTGAACTGCAACAAGGCCAAGACAGGTGGCAAAGATGACTTTCCTGGTTATTGTTCCCTGAAAGCACCTCTGAAACCTCTAAATATGTGGCAAGCATGAGGTCTATCCCTCAGGCCAAAAGTTTAAGGACAAATAAATAATCCTTTTTCAGAGAAATATTAGGAGTGTGTTTTAGGCTGCTTACTATAGAATGTTTTGGGACCTGTAGCCCGCCAAGAAATGTCTTTTCAATTTAATAGGCACATGATGCCAGATATGCAAGCCCCTGCCTGTCAGTACCCTGTAATCAAAGGGCATCTTTGTGTGGACTGCATGTACCCCTAGCTTTAGCAAGGCAACTGGAGAATGTAGAGCAAAGGCATGCCTGCTGGCCTTAACATTTCAGCAGGAGAGTGCAAGGCTAATTCATACCTGCCAGCTTTCATGAGACAACAAGAGAATATTGTGACTGTGCCTCCCCACTGGTGATAGCAAGGTATAAGAAGAGTTCAAAAATGATGCCTACCAGTGCCTCCATCCCTGGAGTGAGTTCTAACAGAAATATTACCCTCTGGCAGACACTTTAAGATTAGAAAATGAAAATTCTTCATGTACAGTCAAGTTCTTTCCAAATCACTGCTTTTGTACCAGGTGGGTCTCAGGTTGATTGAGTCTGCTTGCAAGCCCCTTCAGAGAAGTATCTCAGTTTCCTACATTCCCTTGGGTCTCCTAGATGTAGTCCCCATTGATTTGAAAAGGAAAACATTTTGGGGTTCATCTCTCTGGTACTGGTCCTAAGGGTTGGGTTGGTGGGTCTTGTATGGGGCACAAACTCCTTGCTCCTAAGGGAGAAGCTCCATATTTGTGAATTTCTTCTTTATTAGTGATTGCCACACCAGGGGTAATGTTTTTGACAGGATTGTATCTCTGCCTCTCCTAACCATCTTCATGTGGTCATTTTGTCCATCATTTTAGAGGAGCCTATGCAGCTAATTTTAGGTATTTTTCAGAAAGGATTATTCCATATGTGTATCCATGGAAAGCAGTAATTTCAATGTCTTCCTATGCTGCCATCTTGAACCCCAGTCTGTCTTCTAGAGTTTTTAAAATGTGTTTGGTAATTGCATTGTGTGTTTGTGTGTTTGTGTTTGTGTGTGTGTATTTATACAATTGCAAACATGTTTTAAGAACTCTGGAAGAGAAGGGTTTATATGTGCATACACAAATATAGTAAATATATATACACAGACATATATAAAGCATTGAAAATGTTTTCAGTATATGTAAATGTAATATATAATTTAAATACAGCTTACTTAAAGTGGAAAGGGTGAAGATAACTGTAAAGTTTATAAACTTTCACCTGAAGTAGAAAATATTGTTTTTTTTAAATTTTGTATTTTTTTTATATAATTTTTTATTTTTATAAACATATATTTTTATCCCCAGGGGTACAGGTCTGGGAATCACCAGGTTTACACACTTCACAGCACTCACCCAAGCACATACCCTCCCCAATATCCATAATCCCACCCCCTTCTCCCAAACCCCCTCCCCCCAGCAACCCTCAGTTTGTTTTGTGAGATAAAGAGTCACTTATGGTTTGTCTCCCTCCCAATCCCATTTTGTTTCATTTATTCTTCTCCTACTCACTTAAGCCCCCATGTTGCATCACCACTTCTTCATATCAGGGAGATCATATGATAGTTGTGTTTCTCTGCTTGACTTATTTCGCTAAGCATGATACGCTCTAGTTCCATCCATGTTGTCGCAAATGGCAAGATTTCATTTCTTTTGATGGCTGCATAGTATTCCATTGTGTATATATACCACATCTTCTTGATCCATTCATCTGTTGATGGACATCTAGGTTCTTTCCATAGTTTGGCTATTGTGGACATTGCTGCTATAAACATTCGGGTGCACGTGCCCCTTTGGATCACTACGTTTGTATCTTTAGGGTAAATACCCAATAGTGCAATTGCTGGGTCATAGGGCAGTTCTATTTTCAACATTTTGAGGAACCTCCATGCTGTTTTCCAGAGTGGCTGCACCAGCTTGCATTCCCACGAACAGTGTAGGAGGGTTCCCCTTTCTCCGCATCCTCGCCAGCATCTGTCATTTCCTGACTTGTTGATTTTAGCCATTCTGACTGGTGTGAGGTGATATCTCATTGTGGTTTTGAGTTGTATTTCCCTGATGCCCAGTGATATGGAGCACTTTTTCATGTGTCTGTTGGCCATCTGGATGTCGTCTTTGCAGAAATGTCTGTTCATGTCCTCTGCCCATTTCTTGATTGGATTATTTGTTCTTTGGGTGTTGAGTTTGCTAAGTTCTTTATAGATTCTGGACACTAGTCCTTTATCTGATATGTCGTTTGCAAATATCTTCTCCCATTCTGTCAGTTGTCTTTTGATTTTGTTAACTGTTTCCTTTGCTGTGCAAAAGCTTTTGATCTTGATGAAATCCCAATAGTTCATTTTTGCCCTTGCTTCCCTTGCCTTTGGCGTTGTTCCTAGGAAGATGTTGCTGCGGCTGAGGTCGAAGAGGTTGCTGCCTGTGTTCTCCTCAAGGATTTTGATGGATTCCTTTCGCACATTGAGGTCCTTCATCCATTTTGAGTCTATTTTTGTGTGTGGTGTAAGGAAATGGTCCAATTTCATTTTTCTGCATGTGGCTGTCCAATTTTCCCAGCACCATTTATTGAAAAGGCTGTCTTTTTTCCATTGGACATTCTTTCCTGCTTTGTCGAAGATTAGTTGACCATAGATTTGAGGGTCTATTTCTGGGCTCTCTATTCTGTTCCATTGATCTATGTGTCTGTTTTTGTGCCAGTACCATGCTGTCTTGATGATGACAGCTTTGTAATAGAGCTTGAAGTCCGGAATTGTGATGCCACCAACGTTGGCTTTCTTTTTCAATATCCCTTTGGCTATTCTAGGTCTTTTCTGGTTCCATATAAATTTTAGCATTATTTGTTCCATTTCTTTGAAAAAGATGGATGGTACTTTGATAGGAATTGCATTAAAAGTGTAGATTGCTTTAGGTAGCATAGACATTTTCACAATATTTATTCTTCCAATCCAGGAGCATGGAACATATTTCCATTTCTTTGTGTCTTCCTCAATATCTTTCATGAGTACTTTATAGTTTTCTGAGTATAGATTCTGTGTCTCTTTGGTTAGGTTTATTCCTAGGTATCTTATGGTTTTGGATGCAATTGTAAGTGGGATTGACTCCTTAATTTCTCTTTCTTCTGTCTTGCTGTTGGTGTAGAGACATGCAACTGATTTCTGTGCATTGATTTTATATCCTGACACTTTACTGAATTCCTGTATAAGTTCTAGCAGTTTTGGAGTGGAGTCTTTTGGGTTTTCCACATATAGTATCATATCATCTGCAAAGAGTGATAATTTGACTTCTTCTTTGCCGATTTGGATGCCTTTAATTTCCTTTTGTTGTCTGATTGCTGAGGCTAGGACCTCTAGTACTATGTTGAATTGCAGTGGTGATAATGGACATCCCTGCCATGTTCCTGACCTTAGCGGAAAAGCTTTCAGTTTTTCTCCATTGAGAATGATATTTGCGGTGGGTTTTTCATAGATGGCTTTGATGATATTGAGGTATGTGCCCTCTATCCCTACACTTTGAAGAGTTTTGATCAGGAAGGGATGTTGTACTTTGTCAAATGCTTTCTCAGCATCTATTGAGAGTATCATATGGTTCTTGTTCTTTCTTTTATTGATGTGTTGTATCACATTGACTGATTTGCGGATGTTGAACCAACCTTGCAGCCCGGGAATAAATCCCACTTGGTCGTGATGAATAATCTTTTTAATGTACTGTTGAATCCTATTGGCTAGTATTTTGTTGAGTATTTTCGCATCTGTGTTCATCAAGGATATCGGTCTATAGCTCTCTTTTTTGGTGGGATCCTTGTCTGGTTTTGGGATCAAGGTGATGCTGGCCTCATGAAATGAGTTTGGAAGTTTTCCTTCCATTTCTATTTTTTGGAACAGTTTCAGGAGAATAGGAATTAGTTCTTCTTTAAATGTTTGGTAGAATTCCCCCGGGAAGCCGTCTGGCCCTGGGCTTTTGTTTGTTTGGAGATTGTTAATGACTGTTTCAATCTCCTTACTGGTTATGGGTCTGTTCAGGCTTTCTATTTCTTCCTGGTTCAGTTGTGGTAGTTTATATGTTTCTAGGAATGCATCCATTTCTTCCAGATTGTCAAATTTATTGCCGTAGAGTTGCTCATAGTATGTTCTTATAATAGTTTGTATTTCTTTGGTGTTAGTTGTGATGTCTCCTCTTTCATTCATGATTTTATTTATTTGGGTCCTTTCTCTTTTCTTTTTGATAAGTCTGGCCAGGGGTTTATCAATTTTATGAATTCTTTCAAAAAACCAGCTCCTAGTTTCGTTGATTTGTTCTATTGTTTTTTTGGTTTCTATTTCATTGATTTCTGCTCTGATCTTTATGATTTCTCTTCTCCTGCTGGGCTTAGGGTTTCTTTCTTCTTCTTTCTCCAGTTCCTTTAGGTTTAGGGTTAGGTTGTGTACCTGAGACCTTTCTTGTTTCTTGAGAAAGGCTTGTACTGCTATATATTTTCCTCTCAGGACTGCTTTTGTTGTGTCCCACAGATTTTGAACCGTTGTATTTTCATTATCATTTGTTTCCATGATTTTTTTCAATTCTTCTTTAATTTCCCGGTTGACCCATTCATTCTTTAGAAGGATGCTGTTTAGTCTCCATGTATTTGGGTTCTTTTCAAACTTCCTTTTGTGGTTGAGTTCTAGCTTTAGAGCATTGTGGTCTGAAAATATGCAGGGAATGATCCCAATCTTTTGATACCGGTTGAGTCCTGATTTAGGACCGAGGATGTGATCTATTCTGGAGAATGTTCCATGTGCACTAGAGAAGAATGTGTATTCTGTTGCTTTGGGATGAAATGTTCTGAATATATCTGTGATGTCCATCTGGTCCAATGTGTCGTTTAAGGCCTTTATTTCCTTGCTGATCTTTTGCTTGGATGATCTGTCCATTTCAGTGAGGAGAGTGTTAAAGTCCCCTACTATTATTGTATTATTGTTGATGTGTTTCTTTGATTTTGTTATTAATTGGTTTATATAGTTGGCTGCTCCCATGTTGGGGGCATAGATATTTAAAATTGTTAAATCTTCTTGTTGGACAGACCCTTTGAGCATGATATAGTGTCCTTCCTCATCTCTCATTATAGTCTTTGGCTTAAAATCTAATTGATCTGATATAAGGATTGCCACTCCTGCTTTCTTCTGATGTCCATTTGCACGAAGACACCTCCAGATTTAAAGTGAGGGGGTGAAGTAGAAAATATTGTTTTTAAATGGTTTATGAAAAATAAGTATAAATTTTAAATGCTGAGGTAACAACTAAAACATTATTCAAGATACTGCCCAAATTACAAAAGTTAAATTAAGCCAGAGCAGAAAAACATTCAAATAACCCAAAATAAAATAATAAAAGGGAAACAAATGAACTAATAAGAGGGAAGAAAGAGAAAACATAACAAAAAATAGTACTTCATAACATCAATAATTACATTAGTATAAATGATCTAAAAACACCAGTTAAAAGACATAGATTGTCAAAACATGTTCAGAAATCTGACTAAACTATGTACTATCTATAACAAACTCTCTTTCAAATTAATGATATAGGTCGGCTAAGTTAATATGGGAAAACTTTTGTCATACAAAAGTTACTCGCAGCTTGAGTGGCTATATTAATATGCAAAATAGTTCTCCAAACAAAGAAAATTGCCAATGGTGAAAAAGGAGTTTTGCATATTGACAAAAGGATTAGTTTACCAAATAGAAATAACAGTATTAAATATTAAAACCTAAAAATAGAACTTCAAAATATGCAAAACAAAAACTGAAAGAATTTAAAGAAAAAAATATGTGAATCCACAATTATAATTGAAGTCTAACACTTCCTGTCACTAATAGAACTAGTAAATCAAAAATCAAAAAGGATATAGGGGATTGGGAAACAAACAAACAAACAAAAATCTTCAAGCAACTGGATCTAGTTGACATTTATAAAACACCCCACCTAATAATAACAAAACATGTATTCTGTTCTTCTCAAGTGCACATGGAACACTTACTTTGGTCTGTGAAATTAAATTTAGATACATTTAAAAATTTGGAATAATATAAACTACATTATTTTACCATAATGAAAGTAACTAGGAATCAATAATAAAATATAACAGGAAGCTAGGGGCTCCTGGGTGGCTCAGTGGTTAAAAACACTGCCTTTGCCTCAGGTCATGGTCTCTGGGTCCTGGGATGGAGCCCCACATCAGGCTCTCTGCTCAGGGGAGAGCCTGCTTCCCCCCCTCTCTCTGTTTGCCTCTCTGCCTACTTGTGATCTCTCTCTCTCTGTCAAACAAATGAATAAATGAATGAATGAATGAATGAATAAATAAATAAATCTTTAAAAAATATAACAGGAAACTCAATGAATACTTCAAAATATGCACAGCAAAACTGAAAGAACTGAAATGAGAAATGAATGATTCCACAATTATAGTTGGGTCCTCTACAGTTCTCTATAAATAAAAAGAACTAGTAAAGAGAAAATCAGATTGCTATGCTTAATTTAAGCATTTGAGCACAGGCAGCCTACACATTCTTACCTTTATCTACCATCTCTCTCTCTCATATTGCCATGTCATTTTTTAACTAAAATTTCTATTATTTCCATCATTATAGCAATATGTTGTATTATTCCCATATCAGTGTATGTGTGTATATATATATATATATATATATATATATATATATATATATATAATTTGCTTGTCCTCATATCACTCTAGAAACTATCATTTTTTTATAGTAAACCTCCAAAAAGAGTTGTCTATGTTCCCTGTCTACATTAGTACTCTTGTAATTGCATATTAAACACAGTTTAATAAGACTCAAATCCCCATAATTCCACAAAAATTGAAGTTATCCAGGTCAACCCAGGCCTTGACACCACCTAATCCAACAGTGATTCTTACTTATCACCCTCTCCTATTGGCAGCATTTGACTATGCTGATCATTCTCTCCTCCTACCTCCTGGCTGCTGCTTCTTTTCCTCCTTTTCTATTCCATGTCAGATGACTAACCTGTGAACAAGGAAAGATTCCGCTCCCCTAATATCTGTTTTTTCTAAATTTGCTCAATTTGCTACATATTCTAGTTGCTCTGGCCAAAAAATAAACAACAACCACAGCTGCATCTTGAATGTTTCTGTCATCTTTCACATGAAATTCATTAGCAAATCCAATTTGAAATTCATTTTGGATTCCACTGTTCAGCCTGTGTTCATGGCACCATCATCTTCACTTAGATGTTGCATTAGTCTATAAGGAATTCCTTTCTTATATCCTTGTTTCCATATCTACAAACTGTATTTTCCACATTTTATGCTGTGATCTTTAAAAATTGAGGTTAGATCATGTCATGTCTCTGTGGCTCTCTTCTCATGGTAAAAGCCAAAGAACTTCCCTGTCAAGCAAGTTTCTATATAATTCTTCCCCTACTGACAATCTGTCTTCAGTTCCTTCTCCTAGTTCACTCACCAACACCATTCCAGCCACAGTGGTTATACTCTTCTTTCAATGCATCAAGAATGTTCCAGTTTCAGGTCCTTTGTAACTGCTCATCTTCTATCCCACTGTGCTTTTCCACAGTTGTATCTCTGTCTTTCACTTGCAATCCTATTAAAAACACTATCTGTCATCATTTTATGACCCTTAACGTTTAACCCATTTTTTCTCATTCTAGTACTTTATACCACTTAGCATATTATATATGTATTTATTTATTCATGTACTGTTTTCCTCCAGTAAAGTGAAGCATTATAAATACAGGACATTTTTTCTTTTTTCTGTTTTCTTTCTTTCTTTCTTTCTTTTTTTAAATTGAGATGGAATTGGAATATAACTTTGTTCCAGTTTCAGGTATACAACATAATGACTATATATATATATATATATATGTATGTATATATATATAAAATAAGAATGATCATAATAAATCTACTTAACATCCATCATTGTACATAGTTATATTTTTTTCTTCATGATAACTGTTAAGATCTACTGTTAAGATACCTGTTAAGATAAGATGTACTTTCTTAGCATCTTTCAAATGTATACTATAGTACTATATTATCAACTACAATCATGATGCTGTGCATTATATTTCTGTGGCTTCTTTATTTTATGAATGGAAGTTTATACTTTTGACTATCTGTCTTTTTTGTTGTTGTTATCTGTAGTATCCCCATTATTGAAAGTAAAGACTGGCATGTAATAGATATTTGACAAATGAATAAGAAAATATCAAAGTAACCATTGTTTCTGAAACTTAGAGAATGAATATCAAAAGGAATAGTGGTTGACATATGGAAGAAGAACAAAGACAATAAAAAGCCACTCCCTGACTTGAGGAAGACATGACATGAACTGAGTTAGACTGGTAAGGGTTCACTTTGTGTACAGCGGAAAGAATGAGTTTTAGGAAAAACAGATTAGAAAAAAGTGAAGAGATGAGTGAATGGTTTAATTAAAAGAGAATTTTGGCCTACATATGCACAGTAGTTGATTCCAGCATTGACAACAGAGGGTTTGGTGGTGCAATTCACCAAAAACAGATATGTCCTCAGGCTTCCAAGAAGGCAGTTTAATAGGGGCATCTAAAGAAGAGTGCTGGGATGTCTAGGTGGGAAGCTAGAGTATTGTGTCTAAAAACAAAAGATCAGATGAAATTATTTAGATGAGGGGCACCTGGTTGGCTTAGTTGGTTGGGCAACTGCCTTCGGCTCAGGTCACGGTCCCAGAGTCCCGGGATCGAGTCCCGCATTGGGCTCCCAGCTCCATGGGGAGTCTGCTTCTCCCTCTGACCTTCTTGCTTCTCATGCTCTCTCTCACTGTCTCTCTCTCAACTAAATAAATAAAAATCTTTAAAAAAAAAGAAATTATTTAGATGAATATAGATAACAGTACAACATATAAGCTTAGGTATTTGAATAGGGCCCAATAAACAACAGTAACAGCAATAAAAGGAGTAGCCAAAAGTATAAAAATATTAGCCATAATATGGTATAATAGTATTAGCAAAGAAGTCAATAGAAACCAATAAAAGTATAGTGTTTCAAGATGGAGAAAAACAGTTCTAGAAAGAAAGTATGTTGGTTAAGAATATAGAGGTAGCTATTAATTTCATAAGTTTTCATTGACATGGTACAAAAGAGTATATTACACTTCGGACTGCACTAAATTTTATGAAAGAAGATAAAGTTACCAAGCTGATATACTAGTGGACAACACAGACATTAAGTAATTGATTGCAAATAAATCATTTTATAATTTATACTTTTAAAAGATGCCATTATACAATCATTTGACCAGGCAGTCTTCATTCAAGGGATTGATTCTACAGATATATTTGTACATACAAAATATATAGAGGGTTATTTATTGT
This sequence comes from Mustela nigripes, assembly GCF_022355385.1. Taxonomy (NCBI): domain Eukaryota; kingdom Metazoa; phylum Chordata; class Mammalia; order Carnivora; family Mustelidae; genus Mustela; species Mustela nigripes. The sequence continues at coordinate 178,186,602 of NC_081557.1, forward strand.
ACCATCATTGATTACATCATTATGTCTGATAACAAAATAATGTTGAAACAGGATGCTTGTCCACAGGAGACTGATAAATAAGTTAGATTATGTCAGTAAAGCTTCTGTGTAGCTGAAATATGAATGAGCAATGCGTTTATGCCCTAATATTAATTGATCATGATGATACACAGACATAAAATCTGTATAGATATAAAAGAGCTGAGTACTGAATATTATTAATAATATTACACCATTGGATCTCCCACATACAGCTGTGGGGACCTGAGAAATTTCTAGAAATTTCATGATTTACTTGACAAATGCATATTCATATATATATTGTTTTTCCTTCTTTAATTCTGAGCTCCTTTAAAAAGTAGTAATAGTAATAATATGGCACCATTAGTATAAAAAGCATAAAAAGAGTATATATTTTGACTTGAATATATATCACTTTTAGAATTTTCTTCAATACACTAATATATATATATTTTTAGTTTGCATCTAGATACTGGACTTGAGGGCACAAGGATGGGGACTAGATGTTTACAATGTATTGTTTTATAAATTTTACATTTGATAACATGAAATATATCACAATAAACATACAAAATAAACATTTTAAAATGATAATTTTAAGAAGGGGGTACAGAATTCTTTGTGTTCATTTCCCTTTCCTGTTTTTATTATTTTTTTAAACAGTAGTCTAAAACATTGGAGACAATATAAGGCAATATATACCCTTGCAGGAGGTAGGAAGAGAACCACCAGTCATGAATACTTGTAATTATATCCTCTTCCCCTACCTCATCATTACAAATTATTTATAATGAGTCTCTGGTCACTGATACTGATATAATGCATCATAGCCTTAGGTCAAAAAAATTAACAATAAATAGGCTCAGAAATATCTTTAGAATAAAACATAAATCACTTCTTAAATTGAGGTCAATAGTAGTAACAGTTAAATACATATTCTGAAGATCATTTCTTTGTATTACAAATATCATTGCTTTGTATTACAATTACTGCTTTGTATTACATTGCTTAGCCGATGTAAGTCTTATAATTTGTTTCATCTGTAAATAATTTAATACCTAATATCACTCAGTTTGTTTTTACTAAATATGTAGATAAGTAAATTCAATAGTATTAAGTGTAATATAAACTTAATAGCTCTACACATTTAGCAAATTTTAAATGTCTGCAGGATTCAGAAAACTGTATCTTACATTTAAAATATGTATTTGCTGAATGAGCATGGATTTTCAACTTGATATATGAACACTCAATAGTTCAACAGCTCTCTTCACAGAGTGGTTGGAAGAAATGTAAGATTAAGTTTTGAGCTTCTGTTATAGAAGTGGTCACTTTAGTATAAGGACCTCCAACTGAAAGTAACAATCAAATCTTCATCCATTTACTACAATAGTGTAAGCAAGAGGCCACGAAGAGAAGTAGGAATGTTTCATTTTCCCCCTTGGACCTGTATTGGTACAGTGTCAGTCAAATGACATGTAGTATAAATGGGGGTAAACCCCTCACTGTTGAAGAACCTTGAATAAAAAGTTTCTGCCATTTCATGGACCTGGGGGGTCTGAGGGAGGGAGAAATAAAAGAGCTGGGAGGGGAAAAGTACTGAGTCACAGTGGAGAAATACCTTAGTCAAGACCTTACCCCAAAACATCTTAGCAAGGCTAGCAACAAAGACATGTGTATGAACATGGCAGGCCATGGAAGGAGGGACTTGGAGGAGGAGTTGAGGGCTGGTTCCTGGTCTGTACCTCTCTCTAAAAAAACTGTAATGCCCTGGGTGGGCACTAAGTCTAATATGGGGAAGGCTGCTTTCCCCTTTAAGACTTGCCAGCCAAAGCCTTGTGATAGCCTGTGGTTGGCCTTGAAAGATTCTATATACAATTTGGCCTGGAAATGAACTGTTTAATAATTAATATATAACCATATTTCTGAAATTGTAAAACATTTTTTATTTCAGTCACACATATTAGTAATGCAATTAAAAGCATAAATGTCCAACCAGTATTTTCTTATACAGAGAAAATAATCCATAAAATATTTAAACCCGAGAAAAATGTTATTTTGCCCTTGCTTTAACCTCTTATAGGTGAATCCTAGAAAGATTTTAATATTAACTAGAAAATAAATTGTTAATATAGTAACAATGTGAAATAGTTAGAAATGCTAATTATACTTATTAAAATGCAGAGGAAACTTTCTTTTTTGGGAACAATGAGTATTGGTAGATGAAAATATGATTCAACATCCAAATTTCCAGGGAAATTTGAAGTGACTCTATGAGTGGGTTGTACATGATGATATTTAAGCTTTTAAATATTTCTAATATAATTTGGTTTTGATTTATTTAATCTTCACAGTATTATGGATGTCTGAGTCTACTTGGAAATTGTCTTTGGCTTCCTCAAACAGTAGCAGATGGACTATTTGCATAAGTAGGATGCTTTGTGTAGGCCTGTATTTTTTTGATGCCTCTAGATTTATGACACCAAGTAATGTTGTATGCAGATGGAAGAAAATCTGATGATGTAATGGATGTCAGATAAAAAAATAAAAGAATTACGTTTCCTTTAAAAATAGTAAATATTTTTACAGTTACTTTGGCATATATTTGGATATGTGAATTGATTGTTTCATTTGTGTGCATATAAATCTGAAGTAGAAAGTTTTTTAAGTAAATAAATGTCTTTAATGTCTAGAAAAAATTTGTTTCAGTATTCCTGATTTTATTCAACTTTAGTAATATGTTTGAATTCTTTAGTAACTATGTATTATTTTTCACTATAAGGTTATGGATATAATCTGCCAACCCTATAATTATATATCAATATAAATAATTTGAAGTAAATATGACATATGTAATTTTTAGAATGTATAATAATTATATACCTTTTGGTATGAAAATGCTTTCAGAGTAAAGAAAGTTGGGAAATGAGTTCCCATTTAAAATATGATACCCATTTATTTTATGAATGTTCAACACATTTAAATCTAGTATTTCAATTAGAGACATGAAGCATAGTGAAATGAGCACTAGCTTTGACTCAGGTATTCTTGGGTTCAAATCTGTATCCTATATTTACATTGCTAAACAGAGACAAATTAATTAGTTCAGTTTCCTCAGTAGAATTTAAATGAGTAATAAAACCACCAAACAATTACATTGGAATATTGTAATTATATATTCATTTATATATGTGTATGCATGTATATGCAGTTATATAGACATATACACCTATTATATATTCATATATATGATGTGTGTGTGTATGTGTGTATGTATGCATCTCTGGTACTGAATATACAAATAAAACTAACAACCCTTTTTCAGAAGGTGGTAGAGAAAGAAATAAGGTAGGCAGACATGTAGGATATTATGGAGAACAGATGAGAAGCAATCTAAACTGAGTGAAGCATTTTGGGGAAAACATGAGGATTGGATATGGCCAAAATCCAGTAAACTTTATAGAAATTTCTATAAGTAGCATATCTCAAGATAGGCACAAGAATAAAATGAAAAATAAAGACTGTGTCAAAGGGGAATATAATTCAATCATGCAGGAAGCATAAAGATACAGAAGAATGAAACAAAATTATGTAAATGGGAAAGAAGTCTTTCTCATTGTTGATGATTAAGCATGCAAGAAAGAGAAAAGATGAGGGTGTAGATGAATAGCAGATTTTGTGTCATGGAAGGATCTTTGAACTTTGGTGGGACAATGACTATATTAATCAACTTTTTTTTTAGAAAATTACTTCTAGAAGGTAAGTGGATAATGGATTTAATGGGTTAATATTGGAAGCAGGAAAATGAATCAGATGATTATTATCATTTTTAGCAGACAGGTGATAGAATTCTGAACAAAATATAATGTAGATAGAATATAGATAGAAAAAATAGGAAAACATAAAAATATAAAGTATTACAATGTATCCCTTAGTATAGTTTAAAATCTCACATTCTATATATTTTTGATACTCTAAACAGCAAGTGCAGTGATGTATTATGTTTCTACACTGAATAATTGAGTAAGACTTAAAATATACTTTTATATATACTTGTATTTTAGAATCTGGTCAAATATGTCAGATTTTAGACAAACTCTCTATATATCCCCACCCATCTATTTCTGTGTTTGTGTTTCTTATCATTTCTCCCTCTATGGAAAATATAAATTCAAATCTTAATAACTTTTCTGCAATGCATTTTGAACAATGTCTATTCAAGGCCCTCTGCCTTTTTTTTAAGTTGTTTTTGTTGTTGTTTTATTTTTTTGGTGTTGAGTAATATTAGTTCTTTTTAATTTGGATATTAACTACCTATCAGGTACATCACTTGTAAATATCCTCTCCCATTCAGTAGGTTGTCTTTTTGTTTTGTTTTTTGTTGTTTGTTTGTTTGTTTTTTTAAGATTTTATTTATTTATTTGACAGAAAGAGCGATCACAAGTTGGCAGAGAGGCAGGCAGAAAGAGGGGGGAAGAAGGTTTCCTGCTGAGCAGAGAGCCTGATGGGGGCCAATCCAAGGACCCTGAGATCATGACCTGAGCCAAAGCAGAAGTTTAAGCCACTGAGCCACCCAGGTGCCCCTGTGTTTTTGTTTTCTTGATAGCCCTCTTTGCTTTGTAAAGTGCTTTTATTTTGGTGTAGTTCTACTAGTTTATTTTTACTTTTATTTCCCTTGCCTGAGGAGACACACCTAAATATGTTGCTAAAGTCGATGTTCTCTTTTAGAAGTTTTATGGTTTCAGGTCTCAAATTTAGGTTTTTAATACATATTCAGTGTTTTGTTTTGTTTGTTTGTTTGTTTGTTTTGGATATGGTGTAAGAAAATGATCCAATTTCATACTTTTGTGTGTAACTGCCCATCTTTACTAACATTATTTATTGAAGAGACTGTATTTTTCCTATGGTGTATTCTTGCCTCCTTTGTTATAGATTAATTGACCATATTAAGTGTAGATTTATTTCTGGGCATTCCATCCTATTCCATTAGTCTGTGTGTGTGTGTGTGTGTGTGTGTGTGTGTGTGTGTGTGTGTTTTGTGCCAGTATCATACTGCTTTGATTACTATATCTTTGTAGTATATCTTAGAAATATGAAACTGTGGGGGCACCTGGGTGGCTCAGTGGGTTAAGCCTCTGCCCTTGGCTCAGGTCATGGTCTCAAGGTCCTGGGATCAAGCCCCGCATTGGGCTCTATGCTTGGCGGGGAGCCTGCTTCCTCTTTGCCTGCCTCTCTGCCTGCCTGTGACCTTTGTCTGTCAAATAAATGAGTAAAATCTTCAAAAAAAAAAAAAGAAATATGAAACTGTGATACCTCCAATTTTGTTCTTCATTCTTAAGATTTTTGAGGGTAATTGGAATCTCTTGTGATTCCACATAAATTTTAGGATTATTTATTCTAATTTTGTGAAAAATGGTTTTGGTAGCAATAGCATTAACTCTGTAGTTTACTTTGTGTAGTATGGAAATTTTGACCATTTTATTTTTTTTAATCCATGAGCATGAAATATTTTTCCATTTGCCTATGTCATCTTCAGTTTCTTTGAGCAATGTTTTATGGTTTTCAGTGTATAGATCTTTTTTTTAACTTCCTTGGTTACATTTATTTCTAGGTACTTTTCATTTTGGTGAAAATGTAAATTGAATTTTTTTCTTGACATTTCTTTCTGCTACTTCATTATTAACATATAGAAATGCAACAGACTTCTCTATGTTAATTTTGTATCCTATAACTACTAAATTAATTTATTAGTTCTCATAGCTATTTTGTGGAGTCTTAAGGGCTCTCTATATATAATATCATGCAATTAACGACACTTTCACTTCTTCCTTACCATTTTAGATGATTTTATTTCTTTTTCTTGTCTGATTGTTGCAGCTAGGACTTCTAGTACTATGCTGAATAAAAGTAGTAAGAGTGGATAACCTTGTTTGCCCCTGATCTTAGAATAAAAGCTCTCTTTTTTTAACCATTGGGTATGATCTTAGCTGTGAGATTTTTATATATGGCTTTTATTATGTTGAGGTATATTCTGTCCAAAGTCACTTTTTTGAGAGTTTTTATCATGAAAGGACATTGAATTTTGTCATCTCTTCTTGGATCAGTTGAGATGACCATATGATTCTTATCTTTATTAATACAATGTGTCATGTTGATTGATTTGTGAATATTGAACATAAAGGAGAATTTGATAGTAATAATCCCACTTGATTGTGGTCAATGTACCTTTTAATGTATTGTTGAATTCAGTTTGCTAATATTTTGTTGAGGATTTATGCATCTATGTTCATTAGGGATATTGGTCTGTAGTTTCCTTTCTCTGCAGCATCTCTGTCTAGTTTTGGTATTGAGGTAATTCTGGCCTTGTAAAGTAAATTTGGAAATTTTCCTTCCTCTTCTGTTTTGGAAAATTTTGAGAATAAGTGTCAGCTTTTCTTTAAATGTTTCGTAGAATTCATCTGTAAAAGTTTTTGGAATTGTGTTTGTTGGTAGTTTTTTTGTTTACTGATTCAATTTTGTCACTAGTAATCTTTTCAATTTTATTTTCTTTTCTGATTCAATTTTGGAAGATTATTTGTATCTAGAAATTATCCATTTCTTCTAGGTTGTCCAATTTGTTGGCATATGATTTTTCATAGTATTCTCTCAAATATTTTGTATTTCCATGTTGTAGGTTGTTGCTTTTTCTTTCATTTATGATATATTTAGGCCTTTTTGTCTTGATAATCATGGCTAATGATTTATCAATTTTTTTAATCTTTTAAAAATTAGCTCTTGTTTTCGTTGATCTTTTCTATTTTTTTAATTCTCAATTTATTTTTTCTCTGATCTTTATTATTTCCTTCCTTCTACTGACAGGTGTGTTTTTTTGTATGTTTTTTGGTTTTTTGTTTTGTTTTGTTTTGTTTTTTACTTTGGGCTGTTCCTTTTTGTTGTTTGTTACTTTAGGTATAAATTAAGATTGTTTGTTTGAGATTTTTCTTGTCTCTTGAGGTAGACCTGTTATGTTATAAATCTCCCTCCTAGAAACTGCTTTCAATGCATCCCAAATATTTTGGACTATTGTGTTTTCATTTTCATTAGTTCCCATGTATTTTTTATTATTATTATTATCTTTTCGATTTCTTCATTGACCCATAGTTTATTTAGTGGACTATTTTTTAGCTTTTTTTTTTTTTTAAGATTTTATTTATTTTATTTGACAGAAATTACAAGTAGGCAGAGAGAGAGAGGAGGAAGCAGGCTCCCCGCCGAGCAGAGAGTCTGATGCGGGGCTCAATCCCAGGACCCCGGGATCATGACCTGAGCCAAGGCAGAGGCTTTAACACACTGAGCCACCCAGGTGCCCCTATTTTTTAGCTTTTAAATCTTTGTGTTTTCTCCTTTATTTTATTTTATTTTTTCCTCATAGTTGATTTCTAGTTGTGGTCAGCAAAGATGCTTGATCTCATTTCAGTCCTCTGAAATTTATTGAAAACTGATTTTCAGCCCAATATGTGATCACCCTAGTAAATGTTTCATGTGCACTTTGAAAGAATGTGCATTCAGATGTTTTTGAATGGAAGTTTCTGGATATACCTGGTACGTCCATCCAGTCTAATGTGTTGTTTAAAACCACTGTTTCCTTGTTGGTTTTCTGTCTGGATGATCTATACTTTCATGTAACTGGGGTCTTAAAAGTCTCCTGTTATTGTTGTATTACTATCAAGTTCCCCCTTCATGTTTGTTAATGTTTGCTTTATGTATTTTGGTCCTCCTATATTGTATATGTAGATACTTAAAATTGTTATATCCTCCTGTTGGATTGATCCCTTTATCATTATGCAAATGTCCTTTGTCTCTTGCTACACTCTTTGTTTTAAAGTATATTTTGTCTGGGGCCCCTGGGTGGCTCAGTGGGTTAAAGTATATTTTGTCTAATATAAGTATTCTTACTCCAGGTTCTTCCATTTTATTTATTTATTTTTTTGCTTCCCTTTGAATGGAATATCTTTATCCATGTCTTCACTTTTAGTTTATATCATCTTTATGTCCAAGTGATTCTTGTAGGCAGCACATAGATGGTCTTGTTTTTTGTTTTGTTTGGTTTGTTTTTGTTTTTGTTTATATCCATTCCATCACCCTATGTCCTTTAATTAGAGCACTAAGTCCATTTACATTTATTGATAGATATATACTTACTGCCATTTTGTTACTAACTTTCTGGTAGTTTTGTAGTACTCAGTTCCTTTCTTCATCTTTTGCTCTTTCCTTGTGACTGATGACTTTAATGTTATGCTTGGGTTTCTTTCTTTTTTTCTGTATTTATCATGTTTTTGGCTTGAGGACTCATCTGTAATATCCTATGTGTATGAAAGTTTATATTAAGTTGTTAGTCATTTTAGTTTGAGCACATTTCCGTAGAACTTTTTTACTTCTACCCTCCATGTTTTATGTGTAGATTTTCGTATTTTATGCCTTTATTTTGTGAAGGCCTTTAATTAATTTTTAGATATAATTGATTTTACTACATACTAGCTTTATAAGTGTTTGATCTATTCCCTTAACTGTATCTTTGCTTTTACTTGTGAATTTTTTTCTTTCACAATTTTCTTCTTATTATGTCTTTCCTTTTCCACTAAAGAAGTACCTGTAACATTTCTTGGTTTAGTGGTGATGAATTTCTCTAATTTTTGTTTTCCTGGGAAACTTTTTATCTCTCTTTCAATTCTGAATAATTGCTGGGTAGAGTATTCTTGGTTGAAGTTGTTGTTGTTTTTTTAATTTAGCACTTTAAATATATCATTGCATTCTCTTCTGGCTATTAAGTTGCTGCTGAAAAATCAGTTGATAGCCTTCAGGGGTTTCCTTTGTATGGAGTCATTTCTCTCTCTTTGTTTTAAAAATTCTCTCTTTATTTTTAACTATCATGCTTTGTTTTGTTTTGTTTTGTTTTTTAAGACTTTATTTATTTATTTGACAGATAGAGATCACAAGCAGGCAGAGACACAGGCAGAGAGAGGGAGGAAGCAGACTCCCTGCTGAGCAGAGAGCCCGATGAGGGGCTTGATCCCAGGACCCTGAGATCATGACCTGAGCCAAAGGCAGAGGTTTTAACCCACTGAGCTACCCAGGCACCCCTAACTATTGTCTTTTTAATTGTTATGTGTCTTGGTGTGGACTTCCTTGGGTTCATCTTGTTTGAGGCTCTCTGTGATTCCTGGACCTGAATGTTTATTTTCTTTCTCCGGTTAGGGAATTTTCAGCTATTATTTCCGCAGATAAGTTTTTCTTCCCCCTTCTCTCTGTCTTCTTTTTGTGTGACCCATATAATGTGAATGTTAGTTTACCTGATGTTTTCCAAGAGATCTCTTTACCTTTTACCTAAAAAAAATCATTTTTATTTATTTATGTTTTCTTTATGCTGTTCAGCTTGGATGTTTTCTATTACACTGTCTTCAGACACTCATTTGTTCTTTTTCATCCCCTAATCTCGTTGCTTCCTCTAGGGTATTTTTCATTTTGGTTTTTTATTCCTATTATTATTATTATTTTAATCTCTTTGTTGAAATTCTCATTGAGTTCATCTACTCTTTTGTCCAGTCTGGTGATCATCTTTATGACCATTACTTTGAACTCAATATAAGATAGATTTTTTTTTCTCTGTTTAACTTTTTATTTCTGAGGGTTTTGTCTTATTTTTCCATTTGGAGCATATTCCACTATCTCCTGATTTTACTTGACTTTCTATGCTTGTTTCTATAAATTAAACAGAATAGCTGCTTCTAAACTTGAAGGAATGGACTTGTATAGGAAGTCTCTTGTAGACTGTGTTTGCCTGGAAGCTTTAATTGGTTGGCTGGAACCGTGATGAGCATAACATGCAAGTCCCTCAGTATTTCAAACTGGGGACACCTTGGTGTAAGAGCTGAAACTAAAGTGGGCACAAGTGGGGCAGGAGTCCTAGGGCTGAACACAAAGAAGGAACCCTGGCAGAGTAGTTAAAGCTTGAAGTGGTTGCAAGTTGCCAGTTTCTGGTTGTTTCTCCAAAGGGACATCTGTAGCAGTGTTTGGAGCCAAAGGAGGCATAAGCCAGGGGTTCCTTGGGTGCTCCACACCAAAATTGTTTGGTGCAATGCCTGGAGCTGAATTGGGTACAGGTTGGGGAGTCCTGGGGTTCTCTGTGCTGGGACCCTGGCAGCACATGTATCACTGAAGCAGGTACAGGTAGGAAGTCCTGAGGCATTTCATGGAGGAAGCACTCTAGCAAGTCACCTGCAGCTGAAGTGAGTGTTGGCTTGGGGTATCCCAGGGTGTTTTGTGCCTGTGAAACCAGGTGAGATGACTGAAACTATAGTGGGCACTGTCCAGGGTGTCCCAGTATGATCTGTACTGGGGCTGTCTTATGGGGATAGATGGGACTAGTATGGACTAGGGGCTCAGGATTGACTGAGGCAGCACGCCAACTATGGCATCCAGACCCTGCTACTGTTAGTGCTATCAAGGTGTAAGGGAAATGAAAACCACAGCACTCTGGATTGAGTTCCCCTGCAGTTTGGCAGAGGGCAAGTTTCTTTATATTTCTTTATATTCTAGTTGTCCTTTTAAACATGACTTTTTTTTTTTTTAATTTCTGTGCCCCAAGGCAGATAAATCTGCTCCCAACCCCCCAGTGCTCAGTGCTCAGTGTTGCAGGTGAGGGTTCTCTTCCTAACAGTGTCTCTGTCTTTCCTGCTTTGTGCGATTCTCTATCCTTTCTTGTGCAGAAGCTTTTCATTCAGCACTTAGTTATTCTTCATGATGAATTGCTATGTAGAGACGTGTAGAGTCAGTGTGTTTGTGGAGGAGGTGAGTTCAAGCACACATCTGTATCTTTAACAGCCTTGCCAGACAATTTTGATGCACAAATTGAGAAATACCACTCAAAGCAACTCATCTGATCTTACTGTGCCTCTCTGTGTTCCTTGTCATCATTATAAACATTCCTAATAATCATTGAACAATTTCTGTTGATTTTTTAAAGATTTTTGAGATGTAATTGACAAATAATATTGTGTAAGTTTAGGGTGTATGTAAAATGTGTTGATTCAATACATTTATATATTGCAAAATGATTGTCATCATAGCATTAGCTAATACCTCTATCATGTCACATATTTATTTATTTTTTTGGCGAGAACATTTAAGATTTAGTCTCTTAGCAATCAGTGCTACAAGATTTTTTACTATAATCACAATGCTGTACATTAAATCTCCAGAATCTATTCATCATCTAACTCAAGTTTGTATCCTTCAGCCAACATCTTCACAGTTCCTCCACCCCTTAACCTCTGGTAACAATCATTCTATTCTGTTTCATTTGACTTTTTCAGATTTTGCATATAAGTGATACCAGCCAGGATATGTGTTTCTTGAACTTATCTAAGTTAGCATAATACTTCCAAATTTCATCCATATATTCAAAAATGTCAAGATTTCTTTCTTTCTCATTTTCTGTATAACTTCTTGGGGATATAAGTTTTGGAAGGGTTTCTTTTTGTTTATTTGTTTGTTTCATTTTGTTTTGTTTTGTTTTAGAGAGGGAGTCAGGGGAGGGGCATAGAGAGGGGGGAAGAGAGAATCAAGCGAGCTCCATGCCCAGTGCAGCACCCTGTGTGGGGCTGATCTCACAACCCTGAGTTCCTGGCCTGAGCCAAAATCAAGAGTTGGATGCTTAACCAACTAAGCCACCCAGGTGCCCCATAGGCTTGGATATATTGTGATAGACCTTTGCAAATGATTTAAAAATATTACAGAATTAAAGATTATTTTTTATAATTTTAATTGTTATGACACAAAATTTATTTTCAAAATTAGATTTCAGGCAAATCAACTATTAGTTCTGGTAGACTCTTCTTTGTTACTCAGAATGATTGTGAAGACTCTCTGTGTTCTGAGAAGCAGAAGACATTTAGAAATATTCTTTCTCATATTCAATCTTTTCTTACCATGTTAAGTGGTAAAGTGGGAAATTGTACAGCAGAATATGGATATGGGCAGATAAATGTTTTTCTTTTTCTTTTTAATATAGTTAATATACAATATTACATTAATTTCAAGGCAGGTAGATTTTCATTACATGCAGTAATAAACCACATATCTATATAACTAGTGATGAATTCAGTCCCTTCAGAAATTGGCAAAGTGAACCAGTTCTATGTAAGGGAATCATTTTTCACCAGTGTCAAAATAAGGATTAATGATAACTTTTTAATAATTAAGAACATTTAATATGAGATTAATAACAGAAAAAAAACATTACATAGAGCCAAAGTAATTTGGCTGTATATGAGCACTTATTTTCCATATTTAGTATTTGTTTTTAAAATTCATGATTTTTATAGTCAAATTAATTAAAATTACTTAAAGCAAACCATGTAATATCCATGATATAAAATATTATATCATGAATATTATTAAGATTCTATGTATATCTTATTCTTCATATTTGAAAAGGATTTTAACAATTTAAAATCAAATTATAAAATTTAAAGGATAGTTACCATTTTGCATTTGAAAGTATTTGGCCTTACGTCTGGCCTACAATTCTTTTTTCTACAAATAAAAGTTTTATTAATATTGCATGTCTCATTTTTAGAGATTCAAGTATATGTATTTATTTTTATATTTTACACAGATATTCTGGAGCATTTTTTTCCCAACCTCAAACATTTTCTCCTAATGGATAAAAAGTGGGTAAATTTATAACAGACATATTTTTGCATTTTGTCATGTACACACACACATTTATACACAAACACACAAATGTTCCCCAAAACAATCTCACCATTGACACATGGCAGTAATTCAGAAGTGAAGCGATTTTTGTTGCTGTGTTTTATCAGACATGTAAACAGCCTTCATTTAGCTCTATCAGAGCTGCTTCTATTGCAGTTGATGTGTAGTTGGCATGAATAATTTTCCTTTTTAAAACCCTAATTATAACACACAACTTCTAATAAGCATATGAAATGCAAAATATTCTGGGCCAATGAACAAGATATTTTTGTGAAGTCCAACTAGTTCCAAGCAGTTATCAAAAGGTAAATCTTATGCCGAGGGGTATACACATATTAGCTTGCTTAAAATATATTTAGTCTTTAAACCATTTCAAAGAATATCACTTTTTTGACTTATAAATTTTATCTTTAAATTAACATTTTGTATTATAATTAAATTTTAGGGTTAAACAAAAAACAATATGGTAGACTTAGGTTAGTTTGTTTATTTTTTCTAAGTGCCTCTAGAAGGAATGTATGATAGATCATTATCAGGCAAACACAATTATTTGCAACTGATTATTTTCACTCCTCTTATTTGTTCTTACATCCATACATGGTTGCTTATCACATTGACCCATTCACCATTGCTGAATGTTCAAAAATATTCTTCAAGGATCTGCAGTAACTCCAGAATTCAAGAGAGCATCAATCAATAAATCAAGCAAAATTCTGGCTCATTTTTTTTACCTTTTAGATAAACATTAGAATTTCAATCTCAACACGTTCATGTTGAATATTAAGAAATAACAAACAGATTACATTGTCACTATTGCATAGTTTAATTCTATATTCAAACGTACCATAAAAAAGCAAACCTAAGACAATTATCATTTTTAAAAAGTACCATTTTTACACAATGCACTCTTACCATACATAAAGAACTTTAATTCTGCTAAAATTTTCTAGATTCTGAAAAATGAATTTTTTGTATCAGTTTGATATAGTTTTATCATAGAAAGGCAATTTTAATTTCAAGGTAGAATAATGAGGCTGGTAAAGACTACGTTTCTGTTGTGTTAAATAATTAATTTGTGTCTAATTATACATGATATGCTAATGAAATATGAATTCTGAAAGCATCAAAAAGAAGATGCAGAGTATTAACCCTCATTTAATTATAGGGTACCTTTAAACAGCACTGCATAGTAATTTTACTTCAGTATATGCAATGCCAATCACAATATCAAAATTAACCCCAATAATAAGCTTGAATGAGATTTTCTGTAAAGATTTCCACATTCCAGGGCACATGGGTGGCTCAGTGTGTTAGGCCTCTGCCTTCCTCTCACAGGGTGGTCTCAGGGTCCTAGGATGGAGCCCCACATCAGGCTCTGTGCTCAGCAGTGAGCCTGCTTTCCCCTCTCTCTCTGCCTGCTATTCTGCCTACTTGTGATCTCTCTGTCAAATAAACAAATAAAATCTTTAAAAAAAAAATCCCACATTCCTTTGGTGGTGAGTCAGATCTGTTAAAGTTATTTTAAATTCAGTTTTCACCATAATATTTATCACTTAAATACTTACATATTATAAATCAAACATAATATTTAATTCCATAAAAAAGCTTGAGAATTTACTGAAATACACACACAGAAAAGACTGATGTTTTGAGAAAATAATTAAAACATTCTAACCAAATGACATTTAATCCCAAAGCATGGATATTTCAAGTCTTGATAGCATACTTAATTTGGTTACTTGACCTTTATATTCATGAATAATTGTATATAATCAATGAAAAATTTTAAAAAATGATAAATTTATATGATCTTATTTTGAGAAAATATTTTTTTCTCTCTCCCTCCCTAAATCATAAGGCACTTGGATTGAAATTGTAAAGAACTTTTGAGTCTCCACACTCTATCTTTTTCATTAAGCCCTTCTTAGCTAGTATTAGTCTTTTTTTCACTAGTGATTCAAAGTCGGAAATTAATTGTACACATTTCAGATCACTTAATGGAAAGAAAAAAATAATGAGCCACTCACATAACCTGATTAATGCTATAAAATTATCTAATATTGCTGTAGAATTAGCTGAAGAAATTGACAAAATTCACCTATTAAAAGTTGGAATGTGGTTTTATGATTAAAGAAATAAACCTTTCAAAGGAACAGAATTAAATTCACCTGTTATGTCCCTTTAGTGCAATATATCCTGTGATATTGATGTATTTTTTAAAACTCCACTGGCATGACTGTGAGACCAATGCCAGTGAAAAATCTGATTGCAGTGTAACCTCCATTTCTCCTACAGTTTTGGAGTTTTAATACCTACCATATTAATTCTACCTCTAACCATCTACTGGCAAATTAAATAACACATGAAAAAAAGATGATGTTATCAAATACTCTTAGCAGGGAGATGTTTGTTTTCCTAAAGTATTATTTTCTCATTCAAACAAAATGTTAAGTTCTATAATTGTTTTTGCTAGATTAAAATTGGAAATGATAAATATCAAGGAATGCTATTACTACACTCTTAAATGCAGCTAAGAACAAAAATTTCTTCCAAACACAGGATACAAGTGGTAATTTTTTAGAATAGAACATTTATTCTGTATGCAGTTATTAAACTACACTCCTGAAAAGTGTATTCTAAATATTACCATACTCACACATAGTACCAATTAGATTAAGAAGCCCTGGTTTCTGTTTAACCTGCGATATGTCTTAAGAAAAAGTTCAAGTCTCACTCCTCTAAAGACTCACATTTAATGCTGAATGTGGGATGGGGTTGTTTCCTCTGTATCCTTTTTCTTCAGTTTCTGTCATCACTGCCATTATCATATATATGATCTTTATCTTCAGAAAAGCCAAGTGAATAAGTTTTATGATTTATATTATATATATGAGGAATCTCATAGAAATTTTGCTTTTATATATCTTTCAGATGGAACTTATTCCCACAACACATGATCTGCAAAATAAGGTTTGGCCAACTAAGACTTCTTTGCAGTTGCTGAAAGAAGAGCAAAGGACATACTTCTTTATGGCCATATTTGTTTAAGAAAAAGAGAAAATAAAATAAGCTAAATACAGGTTAAGGATCTGCCTTTGGCTCAGGTCTTGATCTCAGGGTCCTGGGATTGGGTTGCACATTGGACTCTCTGCTCAGCAGGGAGTCTGCTTCTGTCTCTCCCTGACTTGCACTCTCTCAATCCTCTCTTTCCGTCTCAAATAAATAAATCATCTTTAAAAAAAAAAAAAAAAGGAGGAAGGAAGAAAAGAGAGAAAGAAAGAAAAAGAAAATAAGCCAAATAGCTTCAGGTAATAATGAAAGGCCTGGATATTGAGCTAGCATTAATGGGTCCATGTGAGTGGATTTGTGGAAGGAAGAGAATATTCTTCAAGGGTTATCCCTGACTATGGAGGTGAGACAAATGCATACCAACCAGCTCTTCAGAAATGCTAGGGCTATATGGAAGTCCATCAGCTGTTGAGAATGTTTAAGAACCATGAATAAAATTCAGTGAAAGATTATATTCCTTCAGAACAAAAGAGACCACTCAGTATAAACAAGTATTATTAGAAATTACACCCACATTTATCTCATACCTGCACTTCTCAGGGTGTATGATGTCTCAGGCTCTTTTGGAAAGGTTGCATGAACTTTAGTAGGAATAGTAAAAAACTAAATGTTGTTGCTAGGTTACAAATAATACAACTAGGTCTGAATGAAATACACATAGAAGCTGAATCTTCATAATAAAGGAAACTCACTAAAAGACTGTAACCCAAAATTAAGGTATTAAACTGTATCCAAATATCATCTAGGTCAATTTGAGTCTATAACAGTAACCCATATGTGAGCCTATGGTGTGACCAACATTACCATGGTCCTTATTAGTTTGGAGGAATAAGTTCATAGCCTTCATTTGGTAGCCATTTTTGGAAGCAATGTGATTTTTGGCTGGAAAAAATTATATTTAATGATATCACCTCCTTTTCAGGGAAGAGCTAGTACTATCTTTGGGTAAATATTGTAAATATTGATGATCTTTTAAGGAAGGAGAAAGCAGTGATGATCACCAATGATATTAGTTGTATCTATTACATCAAACTTTCAAATTTTATTTCTCTTCCTCAGATCAAACAACTATATAATATATTTCAAATTGAACTATTATAAGTGAAGGTAGTATCAAAGCATGTAGCTTGTCATGATCTTTGAACTGTTTTTTATATGAATCCACAGTTACCAAGTGGATACCATTTTTCAAAAATCTCGCTGAAGAAATTATTTACCATTAAGGCATATTATTAGTTTAATTGACTTAAATATAAAATTAAGATGAATTGATAATTAGTTTGTATGAATTAAAATTGATATATATGGCAAATTCAGAAAGTTTTTCGAAAGCCAATTATGTTATTTATCTTCTGCAATATTATTTTCAACTCAGAAAATTAAGTTAAGTGGAGAGAAAGATACACTCAAACCACATTTGTACACATATAAACAAAAAGATTTAAATTGACTTTCCAAATTTATGAAAAACATATGGGTACACCTATGAAGACCTTTGTGCTATGTTTAAATTACATTACAAATTGGGTAAAACTGCTGCAGATAAATAAGAAAAATCAATTTGAAGATGCTTAATATTTTGAATGTCTTGTGTTACATAACAACTTGTGGTCTATTAATAAAATATAAACGAGAGTGAACTACAATTATTAAAATTTTCAACCAAACCACTGGATGATCTTATCTGTTTTATATTATATATGGATCACTCACAAATGAAAAATTTGTGACATTTGATTCTTAATCTTTGTTCTGTACAACAGTGTCAATTTTGAATAATATCTAGGATCAAATCAGAGAATAAACTTGTATCTTATTAAAGATGCATTTTTTCCCCTCTAGGTATTAAATATTTCTCAACTATTAGCTATTTTAATAAGGGTTAAGCTAAGAATATATTAAATGTTATCAGCTAAGTATGAGAAGACAAAACAAACAAGCAACACTTCATGTACTCTGGCAACATTTAATCTCTCTCCTTTAACATAATACAAAAATAATAATAAAGATATATTTACGTTTTCAGCTAGTTAATTTTGAAATCCAGTGTTGCTTATGAGCTGAATTAATGGTCCAAATGTGTTGTCTGCTTGGGAAAAATAGGATATACATAAATTTGTCTATGTTTCCATTTGAAATACATTGAAAACCTTTAAAATATCTACTCAAATGTTAATATGCTGCTGTTTTAGAATGTGGTAGTCTGGCCATTAATGAATTTCTGTGCAGACACAATTTTATTCAAAGTAGGTAGTGCCTTTCTGTTGTTCTTCAGGTGAATCCATTGCCTAAGAGTATACAATGGAAGAAGCCTACAAACACATTTGGGAGGCATTGAACAAATGTAAAATACTTTACAACTGCTCATCATTAGGGAGAAATGTGTTTGTAAAAGATATTTTGAATTCTTTGAAATTGGTTCTAATTCTTAATTATAATTAACTAATTTGAATTATTTGATCTAATTCTAAGTTACACATTGGATTGCATCTCAGAAAACTAAAGCCAAAGCAGGGAG
The DNA here is from genome assembly GCF_022355385.1 of Mustela nigripes. Lineage (NCBI taxonomy): Eukaryota > Metazoa > Chordata > Mammalia > Carnivora > Mustelidae > Mustela > Mustela nigripes. The sequence goes on from NC_081557.1 coordinate 178,204,966, forward strand.
ACTAATCCTGGTTGGGATCTCCATGGTTGTGAGCCCTAAATGCTCAAATTTTCAGCAACTGTTATTGCCATTCATTGTGCCAGCCACAGGTAATTAACATAATACAATAATAGTAGGTATGGCTTCCATTTAAAATGGTTATTGAGGAAGATAAATTAATGGATATATAAAAGCATAGATCAATAGATAGGTTGCATATGTAATAGTAAAGATGTCCTTCAGTTTTATTTAAGCACAAAAGGTTTTTGGAGGAGGTATTGCTGTGGGGAACAGTGTAGTTTTTGCTGTGTTCTAGAACCTATATGTGTGAAAGACAGAACATGAATGCATAACTATAGTAATAAGATGGGTCAGAAATCTATCATAGAGATTCAGACGATAACTTCTTAGAAGGGGTTCAAAAGTGGAGAGGGAAGAAAATTTTGGTGGTAAACTGTAAGAAAATGTTAGTGATTTTATTTGTAATAAGAGTTAAATTCTATCTTGATGATTGACTCTAAACAGCTTTTAGACCTCACGTTTGCCTCTTCTTGTGCCCCACACCTGGGCAAAGAGATAAGGAACCCCAAGTGTTTCCCTTCAGCACTTGCAGGAGATTCAAACCACCCAATTTCCTGCCTTTCTATGGGAGTCCTCACCCAGGCCCACCCCTGACCACAACAAAAACCCCAGCCCTGGATGCTTTCCTTGCTTTCTCAAGCTGTTGTGGAACTTCTTGAGACTGCTCTGCTCATCTCTGAGACCTCAAATAAGTAAGTATAGTAATCTTTTTCACACAACACCTTTGTTGGTGTGTGTGGCATCGTGTGTCTCTGTATTCAAACCAAAACTGGGTGCAGGTTCCTCATGTATTAAGAAGAGGTCAGGTCACAACAGTGTTGAAGAGAGTTTATTGGTCATGATTTCCAGATTTTTGCTCTCAGTTACAAGGTGTTGGTAGAAAGAGCTGGATCATAATGAAATTCATTGGCGGTTATGATGACTTTTCAGTTTTATACCTGCTGAATTTATGGTTCCTGTCTGGATATTTAGTCCATTTTTGGCTTATGAAATCAAAAAAGGGAACATAGGATTCAGAGCCATTTTAATAAAAAGAATAGTTGAAAGCATGTGCAAACTAAGAGAAAGTGTCCATCCAGGAAAAGTGTTCTTGGAGTAAATGAATAGAAACTATCCAAGGTGCCTGGGTGGCTCAGTCAGCTAGGCATCCAACTCTTTGTCTTGGTTCAGGTCATGATGTCAAGGTTGGGAGATCAGGCTCAGTGCTCAGTGGCGAGTCTATTGATTCTTTCCTTCTGCTCCTCTCTACCACTTGTAACTGTATTTTCTCTCTCTAGTAAATAATGAAAAATCTTTAAAAAAAGAGATTATCCATAACTCATTACTTAATTTTTATATGAAATTCACTTAATAAAAATAGCAGTGAAAGCCAATTGTCCACTTTTACATATTAAGTTCGAATGACAGTGCCATCCAGTGTTAGAGAAAAAGAAATAAGAAGTCCTAACAGCAAATACTTTCTCTTTATATATACATGTGTATATACATATATATATATATATGTGTGTGTATATATATATATATTTAGTCTGTATTAAAATATACATATTTTAAAATATATACATATATGTTTAAAATATATGAATATATGTGTAGGTATGTATATAACTATTATTGATATTTAATAAGAAATTTTTGAGGATTGTCCTCTGATTCATATGGTATTGAGCCTTCATTTTACCAACCATATGATAAGGTGGAAAACTTATAATAAAAGTTAAGGTAAAACTTTCTTTCCTGTTATTGCACTGCTGTATAAGATGGACTACATCTGGAATAGAGAGCATCTCTCTATGTTGAAAGAACCTCTGCTCAGCTAATCTGATTCTCCTTTATTTTGGTCATTTGTAAGTATTTGGTTTCAGTTACCATTTTATTATTTCTATATCTTAGCATATCATTTTTAGACATTGCTCTGCATGTTTCCAAAATTCTATACTCTGGTTAACTTATGCAGATGGATAGGTAATTAAATTGGGGGGGGGGGAAACTAAGGTCATTTTAGTGAACCAGGGAAGCACAAAACAACAATCTAAATGAGTATCCTTTGAATTTTGTTACTTAAAAAATATTTCTAAAAATCCATAAATACAAAACTGGCTTACTCTGGGAGGGGAACAAACTTTAAACATAGTTTTATTATTATATTTATATATTTAATAAAATTATTGTCCTTATAATGGACAAAGAACAATTTTCCTTTATTTAAAAGTTTAGAAGTCCTATTACTTATTTATATGTGATTGTCTTGAAGATCAGAGACTGGACTTAAGAATTCTTGACTCTTCCTTAGACTCACGTTTTAATTTTTATAAACTCATTGCCTGTATTTAAATCTGAACCATTTGAAATGATCACAAATAAAATTATATATAGCAATTAAACTACTAGATTGGAATATTGAACAGTTCTTTTGTATTTTCACCTGGAGTTGCTTAATCTCTGTTAATAGTAAAACATTCCATATATAAGCCCTTACATTAGTATGAGATAAAGGTACTTGAGTTTAATTATTAAAACAATGTACCATTGGGGCGCCTGGGTGGCTCAGTGGGTTAAGCCGCTGCCTTCGGCTCAGGTCATGATCTCAGGGTCCTGGGATCGAGTCCCGCATCGGGCTCTCTGCTCAGCAGGGGCCTGCTTCCTCCTCTCTCTCTTTCTGCCTGCCTCTCTACCTACTGTGATCTCTCTCTGTCAAATAAATAAATAAATAAAATCTTTAAAAAAAAAAAAAAACAATGTACCATTACTAATCAATGAACATGATTAATGTACCAATTGATATGAGAAGCTGGTACATGAATCCTGTATGAATTGAAATTAAAGTATCTTGAAAAAAATAGCTTTAGGAACTATTAGATGATATTTTAAATATAATCATCTGGTAATAGTCAGGAAAAACAGTATAATGAAAATGTCATACAGATATAGTAGTTTTATTCTGGTTAGTTTCTTTTGAGGGCTCGCCTGGTTAAGAAAGGTGCTTCTGGTGTATTTCATAATGGTTCCTTTTCCCCTTTGCCTGCTGGATGCACAGGATTTTACTCCAAGAACCTAGTAGAGATCCTAGAGATGAAATTCACAAACTTGTGGAGACTCCCCTGTGACTGAGTACCCTTTGCCTTTTTGATGGGGTTGTCCATACTGAGTCATAGCAATTTGTCAATTATAGTTCATGTTTTCTTATCCTGGCACTGATTGCCTCTAGGCTCCCCATCAAATTCTTAGTAAATATCAGATAAATCCCTTTGAGCTTCCAGCAGACGGAGGGAAAAGAAACCATTCTGTGATACCTCAGAGCACTCTGCTCTTCTTCTTCTTTTTTTTTTTATTAATATTTTATTTTTTATAAACATATATTTTTATCCCCAGGAGTACAGGTCTGTGAATCACCAGGTTTACACACTTCACAGCACTCACCAAAACACATACCCTCCCCAATGTCCATAATCCCACCCCCTTCTCCCAAACCCCCTCCCCCCAGCAACCCTCAGTTTGTTTTGTGAGATTAAGAGTCACTTATGGTTTAATTCTGCTCTTCTTATCAATCAAAGAACGTTGATTGCAAACTCTAGGTTAACCATTTTTTATAACTTATATGCTAAGAAAGGAAATTATATAATCTTCAATAAAAATCAGAAAACACAGTGGAAGATAAAATGAACAAAGAACACGGGCAGCAAATAGAAAACCATGATAGTTCTATGATAATCCAATTGTACCAATAATGACAGAACATCAATAGTCTAAAAGCCCCAGTTAAAAGACAAATTGTCTTTATATATAAAGATGAATATTGTAAGTAGATGGGTGATGAAAATATATCATGCTAAGAGAAATCATAAAGAGCAAGAGTAGCTATATTAATTGCACACAGAGCTAACTTAAAAGCGAGTAAAGTTGTCAGTGATGAAGAAGGGCATTACATAATGATAAACTGCTCTGTTGTCCATGAAGCCCTATCAATCCTTAAAATCTATGTGTCTAACAAAGTTTCCAGACTGTAGTGTTGGAAAAACTGATAGGACTGTAGGAAAAATAGATAAATCCATTATTATAGTTGGTGGCTTTGACACAACTTTTATCCAAATGGACTGACCTGGCAGGCAGAAAGTCAGTGAGACTATTATTAAAATATCCAAACAACTCTTTAGACTCAACTTTATAGTGGATTCTTGGTGACGCAGTTTGTTAAGCAACTGTCTTTGTCTCAGGTCACGATCCTGGAGTCCCGGGATCAAGTCCCACATCAAACTCCCTGCTCAGGGGGAGTGTTCTTCTGTTCTGCCTCTGACCTCTCCCCTTTCATACTCTCTCTCTCTTTCTCTCAAGTAAATAAATAAAATCTGGAAAAAAAAAAAAAGACTCAACAATATAAAATCACTCTAACTGAGAAACAAGTCAAAGACTTTAGCAGATACCTCAGAAAAGAAATACACAATGTGCCACTGTTGTGGGGGACGTTGATCATGGAGGAGGCATTGCATGCATGAAACTAGGGGTTATATGGGAAATTTCTATACTTTCCTCTCATTTTTGCTGTAAATGTAAAGTTAGTCAAAAAAGTCTTAATAATAGAGACTCTTTTTGAAAATACTTACTAATAGTATTTCAAACCAACTTAAATTTTCATTAAATCAAAGTAGGCCTACCAAAATGTGCTATTCCTCTCAAGAAATAGCTGATCAAATTCTTCCTTAGACAAAAACTGCCATTGTCTATAAGAAGTTGATTTTCAATCTGATGTTACTTGATGACACTTGAAAATCTGAGACTGAATGTTTCTATTTTGTTGAAAGGCATTATGAGAATTTGTCCCTTTGTATGCATGATAAATCTGATAACTTTGTTAATCAGACTATCAAGAACTAAATTGTACACTGGGACAATGAAAAAAAGTCATGAGAGGCCAAAAACCCTCTTCCCAGACAATGTCACAATGAAGGAGCTGCTTTGTTGTTGACTGAGACTTTGTCCTTCCCTGTTTTAAAAAGTCTACTTAGGATGTTAAAGTTCAGTTTTAGTGTTGCTTTAATAACACCAAGATTCAGAGAGAGAGGGCAGTGGAAACATTTCATATGAAGCCAATACTGGATGAGGGTCAGAAGTAAACTCTGATCTCACCAGATACTTGCTCCAGTTAAGTATGTGGCTGATGGACAGCCTTGAGAAGGAATTCTACAAACCAAGTGAATTGAAAATTTCTAATCAAATTCATAGTAAACTAAAATATTTTGGGACCAGGAATTGTATTATGAGACAACTTAGACTTCGAGTGTAGCAGAGAGCTACTTTTCCCCTCTCCTAGAGTTTTCATGTGTGGGAGCAAGAGGAAGGCCAGCCCTGATGTGAAGCAAAATGCATAATATGATTAGAATATTAGGAATTTTATTGCATTAGTATATGGATGTGTAGGATTGTTTTTGTTCCATTACGTTTACCTAGGTTTGAACGATCTCTAATCTTATTTACCACACATATAATTTTAAAGAAACTCCTATATACTTATGATTAACCTTCTGACATAAAAAATCTATTGCATAAATAGGTCACCTTCTAATTGTTGATTTTGTTTCATGGAAAAGATAATATATTTGAACTTTCATGCTGATGTTTCATTAACATTCACAGTTGAGCATATATTTTGCATAAATATATCTAACAGACATATAATAAAACTAAGCTGGATTTTTAAATAACACATCAAATACAAAGGAAATTTAGGAAATAAAGAATTAACAGCTTATCTCTTTTTTTTTGGTAGCAATTATATGGAGTCAACACGTTAAATTGTATAATTCAAGAAATTAAACTTAGCTTTAAACATATTTTTTTAAATTACATGATTTTGTGGATATTCAGGCCCTGAAAGATCGAGCTTTGAAGTGATGGGTGAGATAGGACTACAGACATTATCACCCATGGCAGGAGAGGCTTATAATCCTAATAGTTCCTCAAATAAAATTAGAAATGAGGTGAAAGAATAGAAGTCAAAAATAGTAAAAGTAAAAAGGGATAAGGTCCTTGTTTTCCAGTAAAACTTTAACAAATAGAGCAGAAACAATAAAAGAGAAAACACTACAGCTTAGAAGCTAATTTGCCATTGTGTCCCTTCATTTCTAGTTGATAATGGATTTTTGTCATTTCCTTCATATTAGGTTTGTGATACATCCAATTTAGAGCAAAGTTGACCAAAGCGTCTTAAAAACATGTTATTTTTCATATGATCTTTTGAGATACATATATCTGACACAAATTATATAAATCCTAATTCAATATTGAAAAAAAAATGTGAGCAAGAATTTTTTTTTAGTTTATTTACGTAATCTCTACACCACTGTGGGGCTCGAACTTATGAACCCACAGTCAAAAGCCACAGGATCTGTGACTGAGCTAGCTAGGCATTCCTGTGAGCAAGAATTTTCTTAATTCCCTGTTGAGGAAAAATTACCAATACCTAGTTTATTTTCCAACATTTTAAGAAAATGCTATTTTCTATGTCTATCACTGATATGTCCAAGGCAGAGAGATAGCAACTTTCAAACAGCTCACCACCAAGCAAGCGTTCTCTCTCATGTCCGTTCCATGGCATGCATGCCTGTAAAGATGCAAAACAATCCACCTGTCAATAGACCAACCAGTCCAGCAAATCCAAACTATGTAAACAGCTCATAAAATGTGCTTAGCAACATTTTTCTTTTAGCCAAGAAAAAGATGAATTTAATAACACATATGTGATCTCACTTAATTGGAGGGCTTTAGTTTAGCTAACAATGGCTCACATAGACCTAATGAATATATGTGACTAGGAAGTACAAAGCTAGTCTGCCTCTTGGTCTTGTTCATCTAGATTAAAAAGTCTAGCTTTTTTAATTGTGTGTATCAAAACTTTGGTTTCCTTTTCATCCAAATAACTCTACATTTTTAGAGGATATAGACCCTGTTTTCTAATCCATGCAATTTCTTGTACATATAAACTAAGCACAAAGTGGCACTGAAAAAATAGGCAAAGGATGAATAAATGTATGAAAGTGTAAAATAAACACACTAAAGACTAGCATTTTGAATGAAAAAAAGAACAAATTAAGACAACATATTCCTAAGTGAAATAAGTCAAACAAAGTCAATTATCATACGACTTCACTTATTTGTGGAACATAAGGAATAGCATGAAGAACATTAGGAGAAAGAAGGGGAAAATGAAGGGGATGAAACTGGAGTGGGAGACAGGGGAGACAGAGGGACTCCAGGAAAGAGAGACTAGGGACTCTGGGAAACAAACTGAAGGTTTTAGAAGGGAGGGTGTTAGAGAATGGGTGAGCCCAATGATGGGTATTAAGGAAGGCACAGATTGCATGGAGCACTAGGTATTATGCACAAACAATGAATCATGAAACACTACATCAAAAGCTAATGGTGTACTGTATGATGATTGATACAACACAATTAAAAAAAAAAGGACTACATATTCCATTTAGAATACACACACTTCTAAGCTTTGGCTGGAACAGATAATAAAAAGTGATTAATTACAAGAAAGTAAAAATAACCAATAGCTTAAAGACACATTTGTCCCCCCCACTCTCACACACACGTCTTTTTTTCTCTTTTTTAAACACTTAGATTTTTTCTTAAAACTTAATATGTTTTTATTTGAATATCCAATGGAAAAGGTCAACTTATTTATTGCCTTTTAATTTTGCTTTTTTTTTTTTTTTTTTCAAATTGCTTTGTATTAGAAATGTGTTTTCCCTACTTCTAATGTTCTTGTGGACAGGTTTTCCTGGACAATGTTCTTAGACTCTCTTCTCCTTCACCTACTTCATCTTGCCTTGCCTAATAATCTGAGAAGAGCATTAGGATATGACTGACTCACACCCTTCCTCTAGTGCCATCCTGCTTCACAGAGCAGTCTCCTTCACCACTTCAGGTATTTATTTGTGCAGGAGCTCTACCCTGTTGGGGTAGGCCTTACAGGTTCATCATGATCCATACCCTCACAAATAAGTTCAGTAAGAAGCTGAGGTGACAAGTAGGAAGGCTCAATCTCCGATCTGGCTTCTATCAGGAATAAAGTTGAAATTTGGGACCATCTGTTACTGTTGGGATTCATCTCACTTATTCAAAATCCAACATGAATGAAATGTGCATTTTTAATTAAGTTGTGTATTTCCTTCTATAGCCAGATACTTACCTAAATCTTTTTCTCTTCCTTTAATTGATTAAGCTTCATAAAATGCCAAGACTTTTGTTTGTTCTTATCTGAATTTTAACATAATTATCAACTTTGAGTTTCAATATAGTATTTATGATTTTCTTAAAACCCTGCTCTAACTTATATTTTCTTCCTAGTTGAGCATGTGAAAACAGTTTTTAAAATTACATATTTCAATCTTCTACCCTTTCAAATAGGAGTCCCCATAAGTACTAAACAATAAATACCCATCAAAGGTACAACCCGCTAAGCCAGTGTTGACTGTCATTGACAGTCTGGTTTGCACCAATCCATCTGGGCACTGTTTTTTTTGTTGTTGTTGTTTGTTTGTTTTATTTTTTTGTTTGTATGTTTTTATTTATTTGACAGAGAGAGCTCACAAGTAGACAGAGAGGGAGGCAGAGAGCAAGGGGGAAAAGCTCCCCACTGAGCAGAGAGCCCGATGTGGGGCTTGATCCCAGGTCCCTGGGATCATGACCTGAGCCGAAGGCAGAGGCTGAGCCCACTGAGCGACCCAGGTGCCCCCATCTGGGTACAGTTTTAACTAAAACTTGAGGAAATGCTTTGGCCATTTAAAACTGTTGAATTTTATATCTTATTACCTGTGATCCCAAGATAATACTCTCTGGTTGTGTTTTGTCTCCCACACTATCATCTTATCTAAGCCTGTAGTTACTTGGCTTTACCCAAAACCCTCTCTTCCATTCCCAAATCATTTCACTGAATCTTCTGGAAACTTTTTGTTTTGGTGTACATGTGTTGAGAAAACAATTCATCCTAACTTGTCTCTTCCCATTCCCTTAGTCACATTGTACTGAAACGAAAATTCTTCTGTTATACTCTCATTTCAATACTTTATTCTCCATTACCCACGGCCCTAAAAACAATGTGGGAGCCCAGACCTGTGTGATATTGTTTACTGCTGCATGTAAATGCCCCCCAACTCCTGCCATAAGTAAAATAGTTCTCTTCCACTGAGGCTAAAAACTGTAAACTATAGCACTTTTGAGCTCTTCTTGATTATAAGTAAACTTAAATTTAGTGTTGGTTTTCGAATGTAGAACACAACCTTAGATTTTTGCTGACTTCTGGTTTTGTTTCTAATATCAAAGATCATCTAGTATTTTGTTGTATGAACCCTCCTATTCATTGGACATCCTTGCATGAATATTTCAAGGCTATATTCTGTTCTTTTTTTAAAATAATATTGACTTACTACATCTTTGAAATCTCAAATTCAAATTTCGTATTTTAGGTCATTTTTTCTCATTCAATCATTCCCATTATATTCTTTTAAATAAACCCTAATCTTGTATCCTTAAGTGTTAGAAACCCCAACTATTCTTTCCGTATGTGAAATTTGAAGCGGCTGGATACTGTGTAAAATCATAAAAACTCAGTGTTTCTGCTCCTAATTTATAATGTTAATTCAATTGTGCCTTTATTGTTGCAGGACAATCTTTCATTTTTCTCCTAACTTTCACATCAGCTACTTCTACAGTTTTCCATTCTCCTTAAATATTTGGCCATCTAACTCCCAGCATAACATTTCCCAATTTCTTCAGAGAAAAGGAAATCAACATCTTGCCTTACATTAATACTTTGAATAGGGTATGATATTGTGATGGTTATCAATAGAGTTAGAGAAAGTTGGATCATTTCAAATCTGTTAAGATCATTTTTGACCTAGCAACATATAAAATTAAAAAAAATACATCACTTAAGGAAGATTTTTGATAGGTAAAGTTCTCAGGTATCTATCAAAGTTTAATTTTTATTCCACTGTTCAATTTTAAGGAAATTGCAAGCAAAATTATCAAATAATTATTTCCTAATCATTATTAATACAAGATTTACTCTGAACATGGAATTATGCTAATTCCATGAATATATTTAAGAACTCCCAATCAGTGTGAACTAATACATGGAGAGAAGTACTAAATTATAGCTTTAATAACTGTCTCTGACTTTATTTCTTCCTAAGGGGTAGTAGTGTTTCTCGTTCATTTTTTGTCTCTAGAATGAATAAGAAGAAAGTACTGCCTATTTAGTTCCATTAGAATATAAAATTGCTTCAATGAACTTGTTGATAGATTTAGTGTCTAAATAACGAATTGGGGGAAAATACCAATTTATTTAAACATCTAGCTTCACTATTTATAAATGCTTTTAATTTAAGTTCATGACTTGAACTTGAAATGACTTCAAAACCTGGCTAAACTTGAAAATAATGTAATAAAACCACCTATGAATCCATTTCAGAAGTACTTCGGTATGTATGATATCCAAGGGATTTTTTTTTTTCTTAAGATTTTATTTATTTATTTGACAGAGAGAGATCACAAGTAGGCAGAGAGGCAGGCAGAGAGAGAGAGAGAGGAGGAAGCAGGCTCCCTGCTGAGCAGAGAGCCCGATGCGGGACTCGATCCCAGGACCCTGAGATCATGACCTGAGCCGAAGGCAGCGGCTTAACCCACTGAGCCACCCAGGCACCCCCAAGGGATTTTTTTTTAAACTTAAAACGTTTTTTCACTACACCACAAATGGTGATAAAATGCTTGATTAAAGTTTTTAGTCAATTAAAAAAACTCAATCATTTCCAGTTTGGTTAAGTTAGTATTTAATTTGCAAATACAGTTATTATTGTTTGTGCTGTAAACTTATTTATTGATACCAAGCCTAGAAATGTGTCATAAAAGTATAACTCATTTTAGCATTTCATATGTTTTTACCTCCAGAATTGTAATTAAAGTTAATCAAATACAGACACTTGGTGTCCCATTATTAGGTTGTTTAAATATTTTTCTCCAGATTTTGTCATTGGACCAATGATGTCAAAATCATGGACTTGCCTATTCTTATTCTATTTTTCTATCATTCTTTGGTCCTGAGATGAGAAGTGTTGGCCCTAAATACACTAGTCTTCGAGACAACCCCAGGAAACTCTTCATTGCCTTTGGAACACTCGATTAGCTGCAGGAATATTCCACAACACTCTTGGGTAATGAACGAGGACTTTACCATGAAGGTGCTTATTGTGATAGCACTGGGTGTTATAAGTAAGTGATACATCACTAATTCTGCTCCTGAAACTAATATTACACTATATGTTAACTAACTGTAATTTAAATTAAAACTTTAAATGAAAAATAAACTACATTGCCTGATCTCTACTTCATTTCACTTTTTTAACACAAAGGAGAGCATAATTCTTAGATCTGGGAGGAACCATCTTTGTGAAGGGAGGTGGGATTTATCAAAATACCTGGGCATTTCTGAAAGAGAGCGTCTTACTGAGAAAATTTTGTTGGCAAAAGGCTAATGTTGGCTTCCATAAAATATTGGTTTGGCTTGGATTTTATTTTTTTAAAGTAGATTTATTTATTTGACAGATTTATTTATTTATTTGACAGTGTGTGAGAGACAGAATGTGCATAAGCAGGGAGAGTGGCAGGCAGAGGGAGAGTAAGAAGAAGGCTCCCTGCTCTTTGCAGGGTCCTGGGAACATCACTTGAGCCAAAGACAGATGCTTTATGTTTAATCAACTGAATCACCCAGGCACCCCTGGTTTGGATTTTAGATGTAATTTTTCTATAGAATAAAATATCAAAAAGCATTGATAACTTTAAAACTTGAGATTTGCTAAGATAAATGTGTGAACTACTTTAGCATAATTGCAATTTTTTTCCTCTTACAGTTTTTTTTTTTAATGTCTGCCACCAATGGTATTTTTTTTCTTTTAAAAACTAATCTCAGTCATATATTGCTTACTAAGAATCTATATTATAAAATAAGTGCCTTGTTTCTTTAATCTTTTTAGCTTAGAGGTTTCTGAGCAAATCATTGTTGATTATACTTTCAGGTATCCATTAACTTTAATAAGCTTCTGTCATACAGAACTTTAATTTTGCCTCCTCCTGGACTTCAGTTTTTAAATATTTTTATCACTAACTATATACTTTAGTAACAGAAATTAAAATTTGTAAATATCCACAGGGAAAAGCAGAAGGGAATGATTTTCAAGGACCTCACTTTCCTTCATTTTTCTGTTTTGTTTTATTTTAATTAAGTGAAATCTTTTACTGAAGTTTTCTAGAGCATTTAAACTGTAGTTCCATAAGGACACATGCCAAAATGCATTTACATTTATTCAGGAGTTTGAGGAATGATCCAGAGCCCACTTGCTAAGAATAAGGTATGATGGTTAAAACATTTAAGTAGAAATTGTTAAGAACTTTTTAATATTTAGTACCAATAGAATAATTACTAAACACGTAATGTATATAAGTTTGTTGTTCTTGCATGCAAGAAATTGAAAACTTGTTATGGCTGGTGACCTCACATGTCAGTCTCTGCATAGGGGTGTGTGTGTGTGTGTGTGTGTGTGTGTGTGTATTTGAGAGATAGAGAGACCAAGTATTTGTATTTGTACTTGTACTGTACTGTGCAATCTTATATACATATATCATCCCATGTGTACACGACAAAATGATTATCACTATTATAATTGCATTGTTGTGAAGAAAAATAAAAACTGTGTTTTACATTTTGGACAGGTGGAAGAAATAAGGTTAAATTTTGTTATCATTTTTAAGGAATTCTGGTTTGGTTCTTTGTTTTCCATAGACAGCATTTTTCCATTTCTTGGGAACATAATGGGGATGATTTCCCTAAATACCTTCAGCTACACTTCAACTCTAGTGTCATTAATTGATACAGAAAAATAATCTTCCTTAAAACTTATACAATCTTGCTGTGGTTGCTGACCTGTTCGTCTTAAGCAGAAGAGATGATAGTCTACTGGGAAGTAACACTCTTAGAAATGTCTACAGGCAGTGAATGAGTAATGAGAAGGAGAAAATCAATTGTGAAGCATACTACAAAAATACCCCCCCCAAATAAGTATTTTTGAAACTAAAGTTATTTCTGAAGACAAGTGTTCTTAATCTCTTAGGTGGGAGTATTAATTTTCAGTTATCAATATACATTTTTTCCTCAGCATGAGGAAACAGACAGGACTATTTATATCACCAGTCTGTCCTGAACAGACGCTTATATATTCAGAAAACATTTTAACTTCTCAACAGGGATTCAGAAAGACAAATGAGACTAGGAAAAAACAATGCATAAAAATACTGGAGATACCTAAACTCAATGTTTATGAATGTTTCATTCATATCATGAAGCTCTCCATTTACACATGTATTTTTAAAGGATAGTGGATAAGCATTCTTTTGAATTATTTTCATTCTGCAGTTTTTGTTTTGGGATGATAAAATTTTGAAAAACCCTTAAATATATCAAAATACCACATAAGCTAAATGGGAAAATCAATAAAAACACATTTTTTGGCCCAAATCAGCTTATTTTTGTGGCTAAATTTTACATATCTTAATTGATACTTTGAGAATTGAGTGCAGTAATCCCTTTGCTTCATTTATCCACCTGTTAAAATGTCTTTCTTCTGCAGAAGTTAAATGAGGAACTTTTTTTCTCCTAAGTTAACATAAGATTCGGCAACAGGTTAACGAGGACAGTGAGAGCCAGGCATCATTATGAATGAAGTGATAAATGTACATAAAATCTTAAGGTGTAAAAATGTTGAATTTGGAAGTCCATTTTCCTCCCAAATGATAACTCTCAAAATTATATTTTACTAAAGTTTATTCTAGTATATTTAAATTTCTTGTCTCTTTTTGAATTTCAGTTTATTCTGTTTCTTTTTTTGTGATAAATGTCAATTTTATCTTAAATTTTGATTCCTACAAGAATGTCCTCCTCTACCAAGTTTATTTACTTTTTTTATTTTTTTGTCTTTTTTTTTTTAAAGGTCTTTATTTATTTACTTGACAGAGAGAGAGGAAACAAGAGAGGAAATATAAGCAGGGGAAGTAGGAAAAGGAGTAACAGTTTCCTTGCTGGGCAGGGATCCCCAAGCGGGACTCGATTCCAGGATCTGGGATCATGACCTGAGCCGAAGGCAGCTGCCCGACCATCTAAGCCACTCAGAAGCCCTTATTGACCTTTCTTAAGAATTTTGTTTGTTTGGGGATAATACATTTCTAGAATCACATCATATTTAACTTCTTTTGCTTTATTGTTTCTTCTAGACTGTTCTTTGTGAGTAGAAAATGAATCAGCACCTGTAACAGAACTTGGGCGACTTAATGCCCTGGGAAATGTAGCTCAATAAATGACCGTGAGGTATGGAATCTTATTAGTTGCTGACTTGATATGAAGCAGCAATTGCTAACCTTCTTGTCCCAATTTTTGCCAAGCAAGACCTTGAAAGTCTTATAATAGTAGCCAGAAATTTCCTTTTGTCCTTTTCCACTGAAATACTGAATAATAGACAAATATTTATAGGAATAAAAGTTTATTTTGATTTTTTTGGCTGAAACAATCTCATTTACACACTTCAAACACTTTATAAAACTCTTTATAAAATTATTTTCTTCAGCATGGGTGAGATTATTTTATTATAAAGATGTAAATTTCTTAATTTTTAGATTGAGAAAGTTTATACTTTACATTACTATGTAGTAGGTACATATTTTTAAGTCAAGCAATGACTTAAACAATTTTGAAATACTATATTAAAGTTGTATGTATTTTTCAAATCATTATATTTATTAAATGCAGGCTAGATTTAAGAATATATATACAGGAAAGCCAGGACTGCCCATAATGAACTGTGTATGTTAATGACTCAGTGATTTATCCTTTGAAATTTATAATGAAGTATTTTCTACAAAACTGTTATGATAAAATCTATATCTCAAATATGTAAATAGCAGGTACAATGACAGGCTGTAACTTCTCTCCCCTCCTCTAAAAGATGCTCAAATTTGATATGTTCAAGTAAGGATAAAGAAGTATTTTTGTTTTAATACATTTGAATTATGTTCTCAGTTTTAATGTATAAAGCATTAACAATATGGAAATTAAACATGTTGTACCTTAAGTTTTCTCAATATGGAGGATCCACATAATCTTTAGTACTTACAGTAACAAATGGTGAATTGTCTACATGATCGGTTTGTAACTTCAATTGTGGGTGGTGATTATTTTCTGCTTTGCAAGTCAGAAAAGCAACCATCTATTTTCAAATGTCTAAATGCCAACATAGAATTTCTTTACCAAAAGTTTAGAGATACAAAGAATACAAAAAATAATACATATTTTTCTTTTTCTGTTTTCATTTAAATTTCAGTTAGCATATAGTTTAATATTCGTTTCAAGTGTAGAATTTAGTAATTCATCACTTACATACATCACTCAGTGCTCGTCATGAGTGACCTCCCCATCACCCATTTAAACCCTCCCCCCTGCTGCCTCTCCTCCAGTAACCTTCCGGTGTATTCTCTATAGCTAAGTCTGTTTCCTTATTTGACTTTTTTTTTTAACTCCCTCTTATGTTCATCTGTTTTGTTTCTTAAATTCCAAATACAAGTGAAATCAAATGGTATTTGTCTTTCTCTACGTGACTTATTTTGCCTGGCATAAGTCACTTTAGCTCCATCCTCATCATTGTAAATGGCAAGATTTCATTCTTTTTGATGGCTGAGTAATATTCCATTGTGTATTGATACCTCCTCTTTTTTATCCATTTGTCAGTAGGTGGACGTTTAGTTTTTTACATAATTTGGCTATTGTTGATAATGCTATAATCATTGGAGTATATGTGTCCATTTGAATCAGTATTTTTGTGTCTTGTGTCTTTTTTAGTAGTTCAATTGCTAGATCATAAGATAATTCTATTTTTAACTTTTTGAGGAACCTCCATACTGTTTTCCAGAGTGGTTGCAGCTGTTTGCATTCCCAACAGTGTAGGATCCTGACCCTTTCTCTACATACTCAGTAGCTCCTGTGCCCTGTGTTGTTGATTTTAGCTATTCTGACTGGTGTGAGTTGATATCTCATTGTAGTTTTAATTTGCATTTCCCTGATGATCAGTCATGTTGAACATCTTTTCATGTGTCGGTTGGCCATCTGGGTGTTGTCTTTGGAAAAATGGCTATTCATGTCTTCTGCTTTTTTTAATTGGATTTTTTGGGGGTGTTGAATATATAAATTCTTTATATGTTTTAGATACTAACACTTTATCAAATAATTTGCAAATACCTTCTTCCATTGTGAAGGTTGCCTTTTAGTTTTGTGGATTGTTACCTTCACTGCACAGAAGCTTTTTATCTTGATGAAATCCCGATAGTTTATTTTTGCTTTTTTTCCCTTTTCTCAGTAGGCCTAGCCTAGAGAGAAGTTGCTACAGACAATGTCAAAGAGGTTACTACCCATATTCTCTTCTAGGATTTTTATGGTTTTAAGTCTCACATTTAGGTCTTTAATCCATTTTGAATTTAGATTTGTCTATGGTATAAGAAAGTGGTTTAATTTCTTTTTCGTGTTGCTTTCCAGTATTCTCAACACCATATATTGAAGAGACCATCTTTTTTCCCAATGAGTATTAAAAAAAAAAAAGGCTATTAATCACAAGGAAAATTCTTTTTTTATAGGTATCAATGTTAATGTAATATATACCATATACACACATAAAGATAATTGAGAGGAAAAAAATATTTCCAACATGTACCCAAGATATTATCTAAATTTTAATTTAGATTATAATCAAAATATTAAAAACACACAAAAATCCAAATATTAAAAACACACATGTAATGAGCCAAGGTTTTGTACACAGAACAGAATTGGGTTATTTTTTATAAACATGTTTGGAGTTTTGTTTACCTAAAAGTTCATTCTTCAGAGATGGCATGCACTGTTTCACTGTGAAAGTAAGTTTTGATTTAAACTGTACTGATGAAATAATAAGAAGAGAAAATATTGTGAATGAAAAATTTTTTTTTTCAAAAGGGCAGGCTTCTCCATGCTGTCAAATGAGAGCTGAAAGAAAAGGAGATCAGATAACTAAACTATATCACTAGAGACTTTTGAACCACATGTGCCCTGTGGTACCTTTGAGTTTCAGCATGAATAATAAGTAAACCTCAAGTATAGCTAGCAGAAGAAAGCATTTTCATGAAACATAAAAACCCAGAATGGTGTTCATCTTAATTTGGATGCTACCATAAAGATAAATTCAGTTGATTTTCCGGAAATTGAAAGTATATCAGCATAAATATAGTTAAATGACACATATTTAGTAAGAAACATTTGTGGTCCTGATGTAGCAATCAACATGATTAAATTGCATCATCTAAAATAATTTGATGCAGGGTTTACTTCAAATATTTAATATGTTCAGGTGTTTTCTAACCTGTTTCTCTCTCAAGGGTCACTGTTCTTCTTTTATACTAATGTATATACATATTCCAAGAATATTTTGATCTAAGTTGCAGACCAGGAAATTTGCTCATAGGAATAACTTCTTTTTTGATAAACTAGATAGGATTGTGTCTAGGAGGCGATTGAGGAGCAATTTAAGAAAAAAGGAAAAGCAAATAATGGTTGTCTGGTTTGCAGAAAGAAGTTCTTCCCTTGTGGTGGATCAGGGAGCAGAGTTTATAACAAAATAGATAAATGTACTGAAAAACTTAAGATTTCGTTTTGTGTATGATATAACGTAAGGACCCATTTATCATCTAGTTATGTTTTGGTGCCAATGCCTTCTTTCAAATAATTTATTGATGGTCTCTGTGTTAAACTACATTTTTATATAGTTGGATTCTCTTACATCTGCTTGATTTCTCACATATATCCTGTGATCTATTTTTTGTCATCCTTAGGGCATATTGATCACACAGATTTTATCATGTATTCTGCTATCTGGTAAGGCAAGATCCCTAACCTAATCTTAGTTTCAGTTCACTTTATAATCAGATTTTTAAAAAAGTTTTCATTTAAATTACAATTAGTTAACATACAGTGTAATATTAGTTTCAGGTATACAGTTTAGTGATTCAGTACTTCTACCTAACACCCAGTCGTCATCACAAAGGTATTCCAGATTTTAAGATTTTTTTCCCTAATACTGAAAAACAAAATTCTAATTAGAATCAATTAAATTTATTTCACTTGAAAGAAATGCACAGAGAATACATAAACATAGTATATCTTGCTACTTATTCAGACTTTTATTTTACATTTTAGTATTATTTCATATTCTTCATATATGTTCTGATATAGTCTACCTACATTTCTAAGTAGTTAGATTGATTCTCGTTTTCATTTCTAGGCAGTATTTGTTCAAAAGACAAACCTATTTTTTGTAGCATGTTTCTGTATCTAACCACCTTATCATATTTTAAAAAATACTCAATTTGTGAAATTCTTTGGATTGGTCAGGTAAAAAACAGATCAGTAAAAATTATTTCTTCTACTGGTTAGTTTGTGTGTGTTTGCATAAATTTGCCAGAAAATTAGATAATGTTAAATGATAGCAATACATAGTATTTATCCCAAGTGAAAGGTTTGATTTTCTGTCAGATTTTAGTAAACTTTCAAATATCCTGTTATACAAAGGATTCTACTTAATCTTTATAGAATATAATTTATATTTTTAAATGCTGATAGATATAGATAATTTTTAATACATACAGATGTTATTAAAAGTCCCATCAGTTTGTAATGATGTACTGTCTTCAATAGTGCTTTTATTTCATTTATTTCATTGTTTTACGTGCTTATATTATATTGTGTTAGTATTATTCCTATGAGATTCCCCTATATTCAGAACAAAATTTTATGCCCTGAAGTACAATAGACTTTGTTTTACCATCCTGGATGATCCCATAGTCTGCAAGGTCCAGGTACCTGAGCAGCCAAGGAGGAGTTCCAGTCTTTCTATCTCCCCCCATCTTCATCCAGTCCATACAATGGCATAAATCTTGAATTTTTGGTCAGCTTTTCATTTCCTACATGAAAATTAGGCTCAGTCCTTGAATCTCAATCTGCTTTTCTGGAATCTCAATGCATTGGAATTTGACTTTGTTCCTCCATGTTCACTTCCCACCCCCTCTCTGTTAGGAGGCTGTGATTTAAGTCCTGAGTCCATAAATTATCATTTTATTTTATTGTTTTAAAGATTTTATTTATTTATTTGAGATTGGGAGAATTAGAGAGGGAGCACAAGAGGTTGAAAGGCAGAGGGAGAAGCAGACTCCCTGTCAAGAAGGGAGCCCAATTTGGAACTAGATCCCACGGCTTCAGGATCATGACTTGGGCCAAAGGCAGTTGCTTATCTAACTAAGCCACCCAGGTGCCCTAACACTTTATTTTATATTGAGTCTACCATGAGATCTGAAGTATTCAGTAAGCTTCCATATATTTTACCTCAACCTTATGACAAGAGCATTATCTGTTCTCAGTCTTCATCGAGACTTACAGATCATAAACATTTACCTTTCATGTGAACAGACAGTTACCATTTGGAGGTTCTACCTACTTGACCCAATTCATCTGGTCTTCCTTGATATTTTCAATAAAAGTATTTTTGAAGTTTACAAAGGTTATGTGTTGATAAAGAGATTCTACAAAAAGAAATAAATTCTTCAGATTAAAAAAATGCATAGACTTATTTTATCTAAAGGAAATATTAACTCTGTCCCAAAAATGTTTTAAAAAATAGCCTGTAACTCATGACTTGCACATAATAATGATTTTTATTAAGCACCCACTATGTGTCTTACGCCATTATGTCCTAAAGCTGATGTTACAGCAGTGAATATCTGCTCTTATAATACTTAAATTGGGAGAGGAGGGCATGCTAGCATGTAAATAGATAAATCGATATTTCAGATAGTGATAAATACTATGAGAACATAAAAATATGGGAAAATGATAGATTGATGATGGAAATTTTTAATTGGTCAACTCAAGGTTGGTCTCGACAAAGAAGTGACATTTGGATGGGTACTAAGAAGAAGTCAAACACATGTAGATATGAGAACAGAATTCTAGGACAATGGATATCCAGGATTAGGAGAAATCTAATAAATATATTGCAGATGAAAGCAAAATGGCCCTTGGCTAGAACATAGCAAAGGGGGGAACAGGTCCACCCCTGTCAGGACACATAAGTCATAACAGGGAGTTCAATATTTTTTGTAAATCTAATAGGTATTCCCTTAGCTAAAAAATTCTTTTATACCTTAGTATTAACTTTATTTGGAAAAATACGATATAAGGGAAAAATCACATGAGCTGTTTCTGTATTATGTTAAAGGTGTAATTTTTTTTAACCTCACACTTGGATTTTTTAAATAAACAATTACATATTCTCCATTAGTTACTGTATACATCTATTTTTCACCATTTTTAACCTACTTAATTTATACAGACCTTGTATATCCTGACAAAAAAATGTTCTCAATGGGACTCATCTTTTCAGTTGTACATATCTTTGGCATACACAACAGAAGGTTTGGACATTGAGTCTCTATAGGAAGCTCGTAGGTTAATTTTTGCTATTGGGCTTCCCCAGGACAGAATAATGTAGTACAGAACTTCTATTAACCCTCTCTGTCCTATATTCTATTGACATCATTGAGATCAGGTGACCAATGGTGATACCATCATAACTTGTCTTCAGAGAACAGTCTCTACAGAACATTCCAGCAGTGCTAATATTTTGATAACCCATGAACCGTGCAATACCTTGTAATAATCTAGCTCTTATGGATGATGTTGAAGTAAGTTACATAGAATACAGACACTTTAGTATCCCTATCTTTGTAGAACTTTGCATTTCTTTGTATATACTATACAAAGTAAGAACTTGTATCATAAATTAATATACACTGAATAGTTTTCAGTCAACCAAGCAAGGTATTAGTCACTTACATGTGACTATTGTGACTATATGAGTAATATGACTATTAATGACTATTACTCACACTTTTAAAAAAATATTTTATTTATTAGAGAGAGCAAGCAGGGGCAAGCGAGTGGGGGAAGAGGAAGGAGAGGGAATAAGAGACTCTTCTGGGTGCAGAGCCTCACGTGGGCTCACAACCCTGAGATCGTGACTGAAGGGGAAATCAAGAGTCAAATGTTCAACTGAGTGAGCCACCAGGCATCCCAGTCACTTTACTCTTTCAGTATCATACATTGAATTCAGAAATTCTATTTTATACACTCCTAAAAAATTATATATACTCTACCAATATTTTCTTTTGTTTTTTATTTATCATTATCAATTTCCTCACAAATTTCTAAGGTAGCCAGAAGTATAAATAGATTAATTTTACAATTATTTACTCAGTATGAGAACCTTCAGCCTGAAAGGATAGTCCATAGAGCTCTTGGGTCTGAAAGGATAGAAGTGACAGTCTGGAAGCAATGAAATTTGGTCATAGTGGGTCCCCATAGGAATTGGCATCTCACAGAAGTGAATAATCAGATGAGATATTTGATTTTTAAAGTGTAATTATAATGTTATATTTCAGATATATAGCATAGCAGTTAAAATTATGTTATTCAATGCTTGCTGTGTTACAAAAAACACTATTACAATATTTTTAGTATATTCCCTGTGTTATATATATTTCCATGACTTATTTTATAATTACAAAATTGTACCTCTTAATCTTTACCATTTTCCCATCTTTCACCCACCTCCCTTCTGACAACAATCATTTCTCTGTATTCAAGAGTCTGTTTTGATTTTTTGTTTGTTTGCTTCTTTCTTTCTCAGGTGTAACATATAAATCATGTGGTAATTGTCTTTGATTGTATTTTACTTAGCATAATACTCTAAAGGTCCATTCAACTTGTAGCAAATGTCAAGATCTCATTTTTTATACCTGAGTAATATTCCATTGGATATATGTGTATATATTCACAGACATACAGCACTTTTAAAAAATCAATCAATTAATTAATTAATTAGCCACAGAGAGTATACAAGTAGGGGGAGGGGCAGGCTACGCATGGAGAAGGAAGCCCAACAAAGGGCTCGATCCCAGGATCCTGAGATCATGACCTGAGCCAAGGCAGATGCCTAACTGACTGAGCCATCCAGGTGCCCCTACAGCATTTCTTTATTCATCTGTCAATGGACACTTGAGTTGTTCCAATCTTTGGCTATTGTAAATAGTGCTACAATGAAAAAGAGTATATAAATTTTCAAATTCATGTTTTTATTTTCCTTGGGTAAGTAAGTGGTGAAATTACTGGATCATATAATATTTTTTTAAAGATTTTATTTATTTACTTGAGAGAGGAGAGAGATCACAAGTAGGCAGAGAGAAAGGGGAAGCAGGCTCCCCACTGAGCAGAGAGCCCAATGTGGGCCTCAATCCCAGGACCATGAGACCATGCCCTGTGGTGAAGACAGAGGCTTAACCTACTGAGCCACCCAAGCACCCCGGGATCATATAATATTTTTATTAACTTTTTGGCAAAATTTCATATTGTTTCCACAGTGACTGCACCAATTTACATTCCCACCAATAGTGTTCCCTTTTCCCTACCTTCTCGACAACATTTGTTATTTGTTGTCTTTTGGTACTAGTAATTTTGATTGAGGTGAAGTGACCTCACTCATTGTGGTTTTTATTAGTATTTCTCTGATTCCTGTGCTGGTGAGTATCTGTCATGTGTCTGTGGACCATCTGTATGTTTTCTTTGGAAAAGTGTCCATTCAGGTTCTCTGCACAGTTTTGATCAGACTGATTTTTTTTTTTGGTGTGATTTAAGATGTGTAAGTTATTTCTATATATTGGATATTAATATTTTATCAGATATATTATTTGCAAGCATCTTCTTCCATTTAGTAGCTTTCATGCGTGTGTGTGTGTGTGGTTGCCTTTGGTGTAGCCCCAGTAATTTATTTTTGCTTTTTGTTTCCCTGTTTTCCCCATTGAATATTCTTGCTTTCTTTGTCATATATTAATTGGCCAAATGGATAGATTTCATATTGGACTTTCTATCAGTTTCCATCGATCTGTTTGGGTCTTTTTGTTGTTGTTGTTATTGTTTTGTTTTTCTTTTTCTTTCTTCCTCCACATCCTCACCCTGCCCCCCGACCGTTGTCAGTACCATTTTGTTTTTGATTACCACAGCTTTGTAGACATCATGAAATCTGAGATTGTGATACCTCTAGGTTTCTTCTTCCTTCTCAAATTTACTTTGGCTCTTCTGGGTCTTCTATAGTTACTTATAAATTTTAGAATCATTTTAGTTCTGTGAAAAAAAATCTGTTGGTATTTTGATAGAGAGTACATTGAAATGGTAGATTGCTCTGGGTAGTATGGGCATTTTAACGTTCTTCCAATCCATGAGTATTATATATCCTTCTATTTGTTTATGTCCTCGTTAAGTTCTTTCAGCAATATCTTATAGTTTTCAGTACATAGTTCTTCCATCTACTTGATTCAGTTTATTCTTAAGCATTCCATTCTTTTTGGTGAAATTGCAAATGAGATTGCTTTCTTGATTTTCCACTTGATTATTAGTATATAGAAATGTAACCAGGGGTGCCTGGGTAGCTCAGTGAGTTAAAGCTTCTGACATCGGCTCAGGTCATGATCCCATGTCCTGGGATTGAGCCCCACATCAGGTTCTCTGCTCAGTAGGGGCCTGCTTCCTCCTCTCTCTCTCTCTGCCTGCCTCTCTGCCTACTTGTGATCTTTGTCAAATAAATAAATAAAATCTTAAAAAAAAAGAAATGCAACCAATTTCTGCATATTAATTTTTATCCTGCAAGTTTACTAAATTATGTAGTAATTCTAATGAATTTTAATGAAGTCCTTATTGCCATATTTATTTATTTATTTGTTTGTTTGCTTGTTTTCATTTTATTTTATTTGTTATCAGTGTTCCAGCATTCATTGTTTATACATCACACCCAGTGGTCCATGCAATATGTTCCCTCCTTATACCCACCACCAGGATCACTCATCCCCCCACCCTTCTCCCCTCCAAAACCCTCAGTTTGTTTCTCAGAGTCCACAGTCTCTCATAGTTCATCTCCCATCCAGTTTCCCCCAACTCACTTCTCCCCTCCATCTTCCAATGTCCTCCATGTTATTCCTTATGCTCCACAAGTAAGTGAAACCATATAATAATTGACTTTCTCTGCTTGACTTATTTCACTCAGCATAATCTCTTCCAGTCCCGTACATGTTGATACAAAAGTTGGGTATTCATCTTTTCTGATGGAGGCATAATAATCCATTTTATATATGAACCATATCTTCTTTACCCATTCATCTGTTGAAGGGCATCTTGGTTCTTTTCACAGTTTGGCGACTGTGGCCATTGCTGCTATGAACATTGGAGTACAGATGTCCATTCTTTTCACTATATTAATATCTCTGGGGTAAATACCCAGTAGTGCAATTGCAGGGTCATAGGGTAGCTCTATTTTTAATTTTTTAAGGAAACTCCATGCTGTTTTCCAAAGTGGCTGCACCAACTTGCATTCCCACAAACAAGGTAAGAGGGTTCTCCTTTCTCCACATCCTCTCCAACACCTTTTGTTTACTGTCTTGTTAATTTGGGTTATTCTAACTGGTGTAAGGCGGTATCTCAATGGGGTTTTGATTTGAATCTCCCTGATGGCTAATGATAATGAACATTTTTTTCATATGTCTGTTAGCCATTTGTATGTCTTCTTTGGAGAAGTGTCTGTTCATATCTTCTGTCCATTTTTTGACATGATTATCTGTTTTGTGTGTGTTGAGTTTCAGGAGTTCTTTATAGATCTTGGTTATCAGTCCTTTGTCTGTGGTGTCATTTGTGAATAACTTTCCCATTCCATGGGTTGCCTCTTTGTTTTCTTGACTGTTCCCTTTGCTGTGCAGAAGCTTTTGATTTTGATGAAGTCCCCAAAGTTCATTTTCACTTTTGTTTCTTTTGCCTTTGGAGACATATCTTGAAAGAAGTTGCTGTGGCCGATGATGAAGAGTTTACCGCCTATGTTCTCCTCTAGGATTCTGATGATTCCTGACTCACACTGAGGTCTTTTATCCATATCAAGTTTATATTTGTGTATGGTACAAGAGAATGGTCAAGTTTCATTCTTCTACACATAGCTGTCCAGTTTCCCCAGCACCATTTATTGAAGAGACTGTCTTTTTTCCACTGTATATTTTTTTCTTGTGTGATGAAGGAAGCAATCAACAAAACTACAGGGCAACTTCTGAAATGGGACAAGATGACATATGAGGTAAAGTGTTAGTATCCTAAATCTATGAAGAACTTCAAAAACTCAACACCCAAAAAGCAAATAATCCAATTAAATATGGGTAAAAGTCATGAACAGACATTTCTCTAAAGAAGACATCTTAGGACACGTGGGTGGCTCATTTGGTTAAGCATCTACCTTCAGCTCATGTCAGGATCCCAGGGTCATGGAATTGAGTCCCACACTGGGTTTCTTGTTCAGCGAGGAGCCTGCTTCTCTCTTTACCTTCCACTTCCCCTGCTTGTGTGTTCTCTCTCTCCCTGACAAATAATAAAATCTTTTTTTTTAAAGATTTTCTTTATTTATTTGACAGAGACCACAAGTAGGCAGAGAGACAGGCAGATAGAGGAAGGGGGGCAGGCTCCCTGCCAAGCAGAGAGCCCGATGTGGGGCTCGATCCCAGGACCCTGGGATCATGACCCGAGCTGAAGGCAGAGGCTTTAACCCACTGAGCCACCCAGGTGCCCCCAAATAATAAAATCTTACAAAAAAGACATCCAGCTGTCAACAGATACATGTAAAGATGCTCAACATCATTCATCAAGGAAATGCAAATAAAAACTACAATGAGATATCACCTCACACCTCCCAGAATAGCTAAGATCTAAAACACAAGAAACAAAAAAATGTTGGTGAACACTTGGATAAAAAGGAATCCTTTTGGACTGTTGATGGCAAAGAAAAGTGGTGCAGCCATTCTGGAAAATAGCATGGGTTTCTTTAAAAAGTTAAAAATCAAACTACCCTATACTCCAGTAATCACACTACAGTGTATTTACCTCCAAAATACAAAATACTAATTCAAAGGGATACATGCACCCCTATGTTTACAGTAGCATTATTTATAACAACAAACTATGGAAAAAGCCTAAGTATCCATCAACTGATGACTAGATAGAGAAGATGTGGTAGGTGTATACACACACACACACACACACACACACACACACACACAAGAGGATTATTATTCAACCTTGAAGATACAAGTGATGTGATCCAAAGGGGCATGTGCACCCTAAAGTTTATACCAGCAATGTCCACAATAGCCAAACTATGGAAAGAGCCTAGATGTCCACCAACAGATGAATGGATAAAGAAGATGTGATATATATCACATCACATACATATATGCATACATACACACGTGCGTGCACGCATGCACACATACACTGAAATACTATGCAGCCATCAAAAAAACCCTGAAATCTTGCCATTTGCAATGATGTGGATGGAACTAGAGGTATCGCTCTAAATGAAACAAATCAATCAGAAAAAGGCAATTATCATATTATTTCACTAATATGAAGAATTTGAGAAACAAGACAGAGGATCATAGGGGAAGAGAGGGAAAAAATGAAACAAGATGAAACCAGAGCAGGAGACAAACCATAAGAGACTCTCAATCTCAGGAAACAAATTGATGGTTGCTGGAGGGGTGTTGGGTGGGAGGATGGGGAGGGATGGGGTGACTGGTTAGTAGACATTGGGGAGGGTATCTTCTATGGTGAATGCTGTGATTTGTGTAAGACTGATGAATTACAGACCTGTACCCCTGAAATAAATAATTTAAAAAATATGAATTGGGCAATTAAAAAAGTTTTTTTGAAAAAGACCATGAGATATTGTCATTTTCAGGGAAATAGATGGATCTAGAAGGTAAAATGATAAGTTACATAAGTCAGAAAGAAATAGACTAATACCACATTAAAGAATTCTAATTAAATGGTGGGACATTAAAGATAACCTAAATAAGTTAATGAAGCATATATCTTAAAATGTATTTAGCAAAATTAATTTTAAAATTCTAAAATATGAAGTTATTATAATTAGTAAAATTGTGGTCCATATTTCTAAAGATTTGTAAAATAAACTCAGTGTATAAACTCCCCAACAAAAGGGAAAGGAAGAATAACACTTTTCCTTTTTTTGGACCCTGAAAAAATTTTTTTTTTACTATTTTACCCAATGTCCTCAATATCTTGCTGTTATTTAATTGAGTATTAGTTACAAGAGAAAGATGGAACACCTGGAAGAAAGATGAAAAATTAAATAATCTGGAAACATATACATATCATATGTAGACTAACAGTATTTGATGTATTAGAGAATAGGGGCTTTCATTATTTGCCACCTGTACTATATTGTAATTATGGAAATCTATAAACAGGTATATTATGAACAAAGGCCTGTTTCCAGACTGAATTTGGCTTACGTGTGTTGCAATACTTCAACAGACTTGAACTCTGGCAGCGATCTGAGTTCAAACCTTATGTCTACCTCCAAATAGGTGATAATTGGCAGTTTATCCCCTATGTCTCACTTTCTTCATCTGTAAATTGTTTCCTTTGCCTTTGGAGATGTGTCTTGAAAGAAGTTTCTTTGGCTCATGTCAAAGAGATTACTGATGATGTTCTCTAGGATTTTGACATATTCTTGCCTCACATTGAGGTCTTTTATCCATTTTGAGTTTATCTTTGTGTATGGTGTAAGGGAAAGTTTTTACATATGGTATTATGTCATCTGCATCTGTCATCGGCATAGATTGATATTTACTTCCTGCTTACCAATTTGTTATTTTTTTTTTCCTTGCCTGATTTCCAGAGCTAGGATTTCCAGTACTATGTTGAATCAAAGGGGCAAGAATGGACATCTTTGTCTTGTTCTTGATCTTAGAGGAAGCTTTCAGTTTTTCACTGTTAAGTATGATGTTATCTATAAGTGTTTCATTTATGATATTTATTATGTTGTGTGCTCCTTCTCTATCCATTGAAAGTTTTTATCATGAACAGATGTTATATTTGATCAAATGATTTCCAGTATCTATTGAAATGATCATAAGGTTTTTATCCTTGCTCCGTTAATGTGATTTATCACATTGATTTGCTAATATTGAACCACTATTACATCCCCGTTGCATTGTATTGTTGAATTTAATTTAATTTGTAATATTTGTTGAGGATTTTTGTATTTATGTTCATCAGTGATATTGGCATATAGTTTTCTTTTGATGTTGTCTTTGGTTTTGGCATAGGGTAACTGTAGGCTTTATAGAATGAACTTGGAAATTTTCATTCTTCTATTTTTTGTATATAGTTTGAGAATAACAGATAATATGATTTCTTTCAGTGTTTGGTAGAATTGACCTGTGAAACCATTTGGTTCTGGCATTTTATTTGTGGTTTCTTGATAACTGATTCAATTTTATTACAAGTAACCAGTCTGTTCAAATTTTCTATTGGTTCCTATATCAACTTTGGAAGATTGTTTCTAGGAATTTATCCATTTCTTCTAGGTTGTACAGTTTAGTGTATAATTGTTAATTGTATTCCCTTACAGTATTATAGACTTCTAGTTCTGTGTATTTCTGGGGTGTTGTTTATTATTTCCCTCTGTTTCTGATTTTGAGTTCTTTCTTTCTATTTTTCTTAGATGACTCTGTATAAAGGCTAATTAAATTTCTTCATTTTTTCAAACAATCAGCTTTATTTCATTGATATCTTTTCTACTTTTTAAAAATTTCTATGACACTTATATTTGCTCTAACCTTTATCTTGCTAGCTTTAGGATCTGCTTATTCTTTTTATTCTAGTTCTTTTAGGTGTAAGGTTAGATTGTTCATTTCAAATTTTTCTTGTTTCTTGAGGTATACCTTATTAATATAAACTTTCTTATTAAACCACTTTTGCTGCATCTCAAAGATTTTGAAATGTGTCTTCATATTTATCCCCATGTATTTTTTTATTTCCTGTTTGATTTATCTATTGATTTATTGATTTGTCTACTAGCCTCCATGTGTTCGTGTTTTTTCTTATAATTGATTTTTAATTTTATATCACTATGGTTGGGGAAAAACAAACAAACAAAAAAAAAACAAACAAAAAAAAACCCTTGATATGATTTTAGTCTTCTTAAATTCACTGAGACTTGTTTTGTGGCCTAATGTCATCTATCCTGGAGAATGTCCCTTGCACACTTTGAAAAAAAATGTATATCTTGCTATTTTTGAATGGAATGTTTTTATATATCTGTTAGGTCCGTCTACTCTAATGTGTCATTCAAAGCCATTGTTTTGTTGTTGATTTTCTGTCTGAACGATCTATCAATTCATGTAATTAGGGTGTTAAATTTCCCTCCTACTATCATATTACTGTCAATTTCTTCCTTTGTCTTTTAATATTTGCTTTATGTGTTTTGGTGTTCCTATGCTGACTGTGTAGATATTTATAATTGTTATATTTTCTTGATGGATTGATCTGTTTATCATTGTATAATTCATTTCTTTGTCTCTTGCAATAGTCTGTTTTATGCTCTATTTGTCTGATATAATTATTGTTACACTGGCTTATTATTTTTTTTGTCACTTCCTCTTGCATGGAATATTTTCCTATCCTTTCATTTTGAGTATTTATGTGTCTTTTTTTTTTTTTTAAAGAACTTTTTTATTTATTTTTTTTTATTTTTTTTAAGATTTTATTTATTTATTTGACAGAGAGATCACAGTAGGAGAGAGGAAGGGAAGAGATCACAGAGAGAGAGGAAGGGAAGCAGGCCCCCTGCTGAGCAGAGAGCCCGATGTGGGACTCGATCCCAGGACCCTGAGATCATGACCTGGGCCGAAGGCAGCGGCTTAACCCACTGAGCCACCCAGGCGCCCTTTATGTGTCTTTTGATCTGAAGTCTCTTATAGTCAACATGTAGATGGGTCTTGCTTTTCTATCCATTCTATCACCCTATGTCGTTTCATTGGAACATTTAATAAATTTTCATTTAAAGTAATTATTGATACATATGTACTTACTGTCACTTTGTTGATTGCTACTAGTTGTTTTCTGTAGTGCTTTTCTGTTCCTTTGTTTTTCCCTTGCTCTCTTTGTTGTTTGATGACGTTAGTGTTATGCTCAAAATCCTTTCTCTTTTTTTGTTGTATTTATTATAAATTTTTGATTTTTGGTAACATTTGGTTTTGTATATAATATCCTATTTTAAATAAGTTTATACTGATATTTGCTTAAGTTCATACCTATTTTAAAAACACGTTCTTTTTACTCTCCCATCCATTATTTTATGTATATCATGTATTTTTTTAAGTTATATATCACTTGAGTAATGTTTGTAGATGTAACTAATTTCACTGCCCTTGTGTTTTAACCCCATACTGGCTCTATAAGTAGTTAATATATTACCTTTACTCTATGCATTTGGCTGTGAATTTTTTCCTTCTATAATTTTCTTCTAGTTATGGAGTTTTCATTCTACTTTAAAATTCCCTTAACATTTCTTATAAGGCTGATTTGGTGATAATGAACTCCTTTAACTTGTATTTGTCTAGGAAAATCTTTTTCTCTACATTTCGGAATGATAACATTGCCATGTAGTGTATTCTTTGTTGTAGTCCCCCTGCCCCCATCAATCCATGACTTTGAATATCTCTTGCCACTTTAAAGTTTTTGCTGAAAAATCAGCAGATGACCTCATGGGGTTTCCTCTGTACTTAAAACGGTGTTTCTCTCTTACTGCTCTAAGACTCTCTTTATCTTTAATCTTTGGCATTTTAATATGTTATTATGTATCTTGGTATGGGCCTAATCAGGTTTGTTATGTTTGGGGTCCTCTCTGCTTCTTGGACTTGGATATCTGTTTTCTTCCCCAGGTTAGAAAAGTTTTCAGCTATTATTTCTTCAAGTACATTTTCTGCCTCCTTCTCTGTCTCTTCTTCTGGGACCTTTACATTGTGAATGTTAATTTGCTTGATGTTATCCCAGAGATCATGTAATGCAGTCTCACTTTTTAAAATTCCCTTTTTCTTTTACCTGTTTACCTTGAGTACTTTACATTGCTGTGCCTTCCAGATTGCTGATATATTCTTCTGCATCCTCTAATCTGCTTCAGTTCCATCAAATGGATTTTTCATTTCATTTATTGTATTTTCAACTTTACCTGGTTCTTCTTTTTTAATAATCTATATATCCCTTCATTAAAGCTTTCCTTGAGTTTATCCACTTATCTCAAGTTTTCTGAGTGTCTTTATGACCATTACTTTGAATTCTTTATCAGGCATCTTGCCTATCTCTATTTCATTTAGCTCTTTTTTTCCATTGTTTTGTCTTGTTCTTACATTTGGGACATATTCCTCAATCTCATGATTTTGTTGAACTCTGTGTTTCTTTCTATACGTTAGGTTAGGCCAGCTATGTCGCCTGGTTTTGAAAGTCCTGGCCTTATATAGAAGAGGTCCTGAAGTGCCCTATAACACAATCCCTACTGTCACTAGAACCAGGCACTCCTGGGATGTCCCCACTCCATGTGCCCTCCTGCTATGATGAGCCACAATTGCTTTCAGTTCAATCTGCAATGACCTGTTTTGCCTGTTGTGGGTGCACTGGGCAGGGTTTTCTCCCTGTCCTCTTAAGAGACCTGACTATATTGGCCACAGCCCTCTTGGTAGATAGAGTTGGCACTCAACCAATCTGTCTACAGTTTGTTTTGACACAGTTGGAAGCATACAGGAGGATAGGGCTTACGTCTCTGTGCAGTCAGCTAAGAAAACCAGCTGCAGGACTTCCAAGTGTGCTGGTGTGTGGAGATGTCCACATACCCCACTTCCCCCCCTACCACTTACCCAGGGCAGGAGTCTCTTTGTAATGGTGCAACTTCTGACTGAGGCTGCCTACTGGGTAGGAGTTGGTTGGAGGAATGCCTGCCTAGGTGGGCAGGTTGAGTAGGGTAGGTCTGCAGGGGAATGCCAGGTGGGACACACATTGATGACAAAGTATTTTGAGATTTTTAGAACTGGCTTCTGTAAGTCCAGCTACTTAGTTTGAGTGATGGTGAGAAAATGACACCACTCACCACTTTTGTTCCTAGATAGATCCCCTGCAAATCCCTGCCACCTCAAGCACAGGTTCTAAGATTAATCTATAAATCTACTTCATGTATAACCCTGGCACTTTTCAAACTGTTCTTTCTGTATTGTTTTGGTTTCAGTTTGCTGGCTTTCTAAGGGAAAGTACTCAGTTTTGTATTGCTTTGGATCTCTTGGAGTTAAGTCCCATTGATTTTCAAAACTAGATATTATAGGGACTTGTGTTACCAGTGGCAGTTCCCACAGTCAGGTTCTTGGTGTGGAGCATGGTCCCCTTATTTCTCTGTTCTTGGGCTCTCTCTCCTGTTTGTGGTTAGTCATGTGAAAAGCATGGATTCTGACCACTTCTCTGCCTCTCCTATCCTTTTCAGAGTGGCCCTTTCTCTATGACTAGCCATGGAAAATCTGTTCTGTCATTCTTTAGATCATTTTCAGAGTTGGTTACATAGGTGTAGTTGTGGGACCAAGGAGCTCAGGATTCTTATATTCTACTAGCATCTCTAGCTGTTTCTTAAGGATGGCATTTTTGATCCAAAACACTTACTGTAAATATCAATTCTGTACTGAAAGTAAAATATAATCCTGGGGGAGAACACTCTTCTATAGCATTATCAAATCAAAATAATGAGTCCTGTTGTAAACAACAGGTTGTTGTAAAAATTTAGAGGGGAATTTGGTATTAATGATTTATATAACATGTTTTAAAAGTTGAAACTTGTCAAAAAAACATTCATATAGTATAACATAAATCTACGAGTAGGCTGTAAAGTTAGTCATAATGAACTCACTCTATGGAAATTTATTCCTTCTTTACTATGCCAACTGGAAAAATCGTACAATCCTGGTTTAGATCAAGTTTTCTGTCAGAAATAATTTCCTGTTACCTGTGAATAAAAATGAGTCTCCTGGATAATTTAAAGAAAGTATATGTTTCCTAATATTAAATTCTAGCTAGAAATACTAAATACATTAAGTTTTCTTGTATATCAATTTACATGTTTAATATTTCTGTATAGCTTTAGAAGGAATCTATTGTATATAATTCAATGTACCAGATCACTGAAACAAGTAGGTAGATTTGGGGGGGATATATATACTGACCTATAATTTTCAAGTACTAAAGTATGTCTAACAATCTTTAGGGTTAGTTCATAATTTAATACCAGGGCCTATGATCAGAATTCATCCAGAAATGTGTTCCTTGCACAAATGCATAACCTAAAAGTCATTTGTAGCCTACTCTGTGGTTGAAACATTGCTTGCATTAATAAATGGAACATGGATAGGGCACCTGGCTGGCTCAGTCAGTAGAGCATATGATTCTTGATCTCATGGTCATGAGTTCAAGCCCCATATTGGATGTAGAACTTATTTAAAAAGTAACAAACATGGAAACAGGTATATGTTTTGATTATACTATAATAATATTAGAATTAAGTAGCATATATCAATTAGCTGAAATAATTAAATTATTTTAGTCTAGTTTTAAATTAGATAAAGAATTATTGTGAACTTTTAAATAAAGAAGCTTGTAATATCAAAATAATTCATATTTTTAAAGTTTGCAAAATGGAAAAAAATATAAAAATAGAACAAGAACTGAAAAGGTTTTTGTCATGTGAAAAAAGACTATCTACTGTTTCATTGTATAAATAATGAACTTTTACCACTTTACTTTTTCAGGTCTGCAGCCTAAATAAAATAAGTATAAGGGTATTTTGGTGTATATATACAGCTACCCACCTATCTGTACATGGACATAGAGTAATGAACATACCTAAATACATGTGTGTATATATGTGTCTAGTATAAATTCCCAAACCTGAACACCAAATCTGTAAGCTTTACCCACCCACCACTTCTCCTCATGTCACAAAGTAAAGAACACAGTTAAGGGAAAGAATGAAGGAAATATATATATATATATTTTTTTTGTATGTGAACTTAACCATAATCTACAAACTCTGGGAAGATAATGGATACTAAATTTAGAAACTGGGCTTCTGTTTTCAATAGCAAGAGAAAAAAAAAGTCTTAAAGATTAAGCCTGTAGTATAAAGCTGGACCACCCTTCTTCTGTTATAAAACAATTCATTCAAATTAATGTTTTTGACATGGCATTCAAACAAGAAAAAGGCTTTGCCCTCAAGAAACTATCCCTTAACAGTTTTAAAAGCACTGCAGTAGGGGTGCCTGGGTCACTGGCTCAGTGGGTTAAAGCCTCTCCCTTCGGCTCAGGTCATGATTCCAGGGTGCTGGGATGGAGACCAACATTGGGCTCTCTGCTTGGCAAGGAGACTGCTTCCCCGCCCACCACTGCCCCTGCCTACTTGTGATGTCTGTCTGTCAAATAAATAAATGCATTCTTAAGGAAAAAAACAAAACCAAACAAACAAACAAACAAAAAACGCACCACAGTATCCTGGAATAATAATGTACCTTTCTACTTTACTTCCAGAAAATAAACTCTTGAAGTGTACTGTTCTACTATTCTTCCAGAAAATGAACTCTTAAATTTTCCATGGGAAACCACTCCTCACTCTTACATAATTTCATTTGAGTGGAATTGACCACTTCCTTCCACGTATATCTCATCTTTTCTTAATAAATGTTACATACACTGAACCTTGTTGGGTGATTTAAAGATACACATGTGTGAAATAAGTTGATCTCATTTGAGTGAAGCTAAAGATTTTTCATTATAAAATAAGGTAAAGTTCTATCTTCTCTGGTCTTGTTGGCATAAGGCTGTGACTTTTACGTTGTCATGGCTAGAGAAAGAGGACTTATACCTTATGACATGTATGAAGGGAGCCAGCTTTAAGGATAAAGAGCTGATAATGACTTTGTTGTTACATGGTAAGCTCTACTATTGTCTCTGTTAAAGGTATTGACTTTCCTGGGCAATATTCATTCCTTAAACAAATGAATTTTCTTTTAAGCCAATAGATGGATTTCTAGCATTTATATTTATAAGAATATTGACAAAATAAATTTTCAGCTGGGAGCCTGAAGAAGTGAAATGCATAAAATAAACAATTGAATCACTCCACATAGTAAAAAGTAGGGGCTAAGATGAACAAATGGAAAAATATAGGCTGTTATATAATAAACTTAAAATTTAGATAGAAAACACTAACTAAAAAGCTGTCTAATGACAATTCCTAGGATCTTGTTAAAAAAACAAACAAAACTCAATGGAGTCAATTTTAAAGATTGTATTAGCTTTATCTAATGGTTTATAAATTGGGCAGCATCCCATCTAGCAGATAAAAACGAGCCCTGAAAAGCTGTACAAAATGAAAGGCTTATAGGCAGAAAGGAATGACACAAGGAATTTACTAGCAAGAAGTGGCTTTTTGTTGGAAGATCAACTTCCTTTAGGGAACAACAGGAGGCTATCAGGCAGATTGTTTTACTAGTGCTGATCAGGGAGAGTTTGAAACTGTAAGTTAGGTATTAAGCTTTGATTTAATGATGTGGGCCTAACACAAGTGACTCTATTTTGTGTTTGTTTTCTCTTCCTTTTTTTTTTATATAATTTTTTATTTTTTATAAACATATATTTTTATCCCCAGGGGTACAGGTCTGGGAATCACCAGGTTTACACACTTCACAGCACTCACCAAAACACATACCCTCCCCAATGTCCATAATACCACCCCCTTCTCCCAAATCCCCTCCCCCCAGCAACCCTCAGTTTGTTTTGTGAGATTAAGAGTCACTTATGGTTTGTCTCCCTCCCAATCCCATCTTCTTTCATTTATTCTTCTCGTACCCACTTAAGCCCCCATGTTGCATCACCACTTCCTCATATCAGGGAGATCATATGGTAGTTGTCTTTCTCCGCTTGACTTATTTCGCTAAGCATGATACGCTCTAGTTCCATCCATGTTGTCGCAAATGGCAAGATTTCATTTCTTTTGATGGCTGCATAGTATTCCATTGTGTATATATACCACATCTTCTTGATCCATTCATCTGTTGATGGACATCTAGGTTCTTTCCATAGTTTGGCTATTGTGGACATTGCTGCTATAAACATTCGAGTACACGTTCCCCTTTGGATCACTACGTTTGTATCTTTAGGGTAAATACCCAATAGTGCAATTGCTGGGTCATAGGGCAGTTCTATTTTCAACATTTTGAGGAACCTCCATGCTGTTTTCCAGAGTGGCTGCACCACTCTGCATTCCCACCAACAGTGTAGGAGGGTTCCCCTTTGTCCGCATCCTCGCCAGCATCTGTCATTTCCTGACTTGTTGATTTTAGCCATTCTGACGGGCGTGAGGTGATATCGCATTGTGGTTTTGATTTGTATTTCCCTGATGCCAAGTGATATGGAGCACTTTTTCATGTGTCTGTTGGCCATCTGGATGTCTTCTTTGCAGAAATGTCTGTTCATGTCCTCTGCCCATTTCTTGATTGGATTATTTGTTCTTTGGGTGTTGAGTTTGCTAAGTTCTTTATAGATTCTGGACACTAGTCCTTTATCTGATATGTCGTTTGCAAATATCTTCTCCCATTCTGTCAGTTGTCTTTTGATTTTGTTAACTGTTTCCTTTGCTGTGCAAAAGCTTTTGATCATGATGAAATCCCAATAGTTCATTTTTGCCCTTGCTTCCCTTGCCTTTGTCGTTGTTCCTAGGAAGATGTTGCTGCGGCTGAGGTCGAAGAGGTTGCTGCCTGTGTTCTCCTCAAGGATTTTGATGGATTCCTTTCGCACATTGAGGTCCTTCATCCATTTTGAGTCTATTTTTGTGTGTGGTGTAAGGAAATGGTCCAATTTCATTTTTCTGCATGTGGCTGTCCAATTTTCCCAGCACCATTTATTGAAAAGGCTGTCTTTTTTCCATTGGACATTCTTTTCTGCTTTGTCGAAGATTAGTTGACCATAGAGTTGAGGGTCTATTTCTGGGCTCTCTATTCTGTTCCATTGATCTATGTGTCTGTTTTTGTGCCAGTACCATGCTGTCTTGATGATGACAGCTTTGTAATAGAG
This sequence comes from Mustela nigripes, assembly GCF_022355385.1. Lineage (NCBI taxonomy): Eukaryota > Metazoa > Chordata > Mammalia > Carnivora > Mustelidae > Mustela > Mustela nigripes. Next base: position 178,242,254 of record NC_081557.1, read on the forward strand.
CTTGAAGTCCGGAATTGTGATGCCACCAACGTTGGCTTTCTTTTTCAATATCCCTTTGGCTATTCGAGGTCTTTTCTGGTTCCATATAAATTTTAGAATTATTTGTTCCATTTCTTTGAAAAAGATGGATGGTACTTTGATAGGAATTGCATTAAATGTGTAGATTGCTTTAGGTAGCATAGATATTTTCACAATATTTATTCTTCCAATCCAGGAGCATGGAACATTTTTCCATTTCTTTGTGTCTTCCTCAATTTCTTTCATGAGTACTTTATAGTTTTCTATAGTATAGATTCTGTGTCTCTTTGGTTAGGTTTATTCCTAGGTATCTTATGCAATTGTAAATGGGATTGACTCCTTAATTTCCCTTTCTTCTGTCTTGCTGTTGGTGTAGAGACATGCAACTGATTTCTGTGCATTGATTTTATATCCTGATTTTATATGCTGTTTTCTAGAGTGGTTGCACCAGTTTGCATTCCCACCAACAGAGTAGGAGGATTCCCCTTTCTCTACACCCTCGCCAGCATCTGTTATTTCCTAACTTGCTAAATTTTAGCCATTCTGAAACTTGTTAAATTTTAGCCATTCTGACTGGTGTGAGGAAGGTGGTATCTCATTGTGGTTTTGATTTGTATTTCCCTGATGCCGAGTGATGTGGAACACTTTTTCATGTGTCTGTTGACCATCTGGATGTCTTCTTTGCAGAAATGTCTGTTCATGTCCTCTGAGCATTTCTTGATTTGATTATATATTCTTTGGGTGTTGAGTTTGCTAAGTTCTTTATAGATTTTGGATACTAACCCTTTAACTGATAGGTCATTAGCAAATATCTTCTCCCATTCTGTCAGTTGTCTTTTGGTTTTGTTAACTGTTTCCTTTTCTATGCAAAAGCTTTTTTTTTTTTTTTTTTGTGCAAAAGCTTTTGATCTTGATGAAGTTCCAATAGTTCATTTTGCCCTTGCTTTCCTTGCCTTTTGTGATGTTCCTAGGAAGAACTTGTGGCAGCTGAGGTCGAAAAGGTTGCTGCCTGTGTTCCTCTTAAGGATTTTGATGGATTCCTTTCTCACATCGAGGTCCTTCACCCATTTTGAGTCTATTTTCATATTTGGTTTAAGGAAATGGTCCAATTATATTTTTCTGCATGTGGCTGTCCAATTTTCCCAACACCATTTATTGAAGAGACTTTTTCCATTGGACATTCTTTCCTGGTATGTTGAAGATTAGTTGACCATGAGCTTGACTATTTTAGATAACTTATATAAATTTCTTTTTCTGTGACTGTTTTATTCTTTTTCACTTAACTTAATGTCTTCCAGGTTCAACCATTCTGTTACATATTATAGAAATCCGTTCCTTTTATGGCTTAATATATTATATTGTATGTATTTTTCACATTTCCTTCACCCATTCATTTGTTGACAAATATTTAGATTGGCTAACAATTTCAGCTATTAGAATTATGCTTCAATGAATACAGATACACAAATATTTTCTTCAAGATCTTGTCAATTTTTTAAAGTGGGAATACTGGATCATGTGGTAGTTCTGTTTTTATTTTTTAATTAATTTTTTGCTTCAAGTTTTTACTTAAATTCTACTTATTTAACGTATAATATAATATTGGTATCAGGAATAGAATTAGTGATTCATCACTTATATATAATATAACACTCAGTACTCATCACATCATATGCCCTCCTTTATATTTATCACTCATTTAGCCCATCCATCTGCCAACTCCCTTCCATCAGCCCTGTTTGGTCTCTACTATTAAAAGTCTCTGACTTTTTTTTTCTCTCTTCTCTTCTCCCCTCTTCTGCTGTGTCTGTCTGTTTTGTTTCTTAAATTTCACATATGAGTGAACTCAAATGGTATTTATCTTTCTCTGACATATTTTGCTTAGCATAATATACTCTAGCTCCATGCCAGTCATTGCAGATGGCAAGACTTCATAGAGTAATATTCCTCTATGTGTATGTGTGTGTGTGTGTGTGCATGCGCACACATGTGCATGTGTGTATACCATATTCTCTTCATCCATTCATTAGTTGATGGACATTTGAGCTCTCAATAATTTGACTATTGTTGAAAATGCTGCTATAAATATCTGGGTGGGGTTATCCCTTTGAATCATCATTTTTGTAACCTACGGGTAAATAGTAGTGTTATCCTGGGTTAGAAGGTCAACCAAAAAATCAAAATGAAATGAAAAAAAATACATCAAGACAAGTATAAAAACAAAAATGTAATGGTCCAAAATCTTTGGAATTCAACAAAAGAATTCTAAGAGAAGAGATAATAGGGATACAAACTTACTTCAAGAAACAAGAATAATCTCGAACAACTTTACCTTAAACCTAAAAAGGATAGAAAAAGAGGAATAAATTCCAAAGATATTAGAAGGAAGGAAATAATGAAAGAACCTCTGTATTGTCTTCCAGAGTGGGTATAATTTCTCACCAACAGTTTTACATTCCCACCAACAGTACAAGAGGGTCCCCCTTTTTCTGAATCCTTCCCAATATCTGTTGTTTCCTGTATTGTTGATTTTAGCCATTCTGACAAGTGTGAGGTTGTCACCTCACATTTAATGTATTGTCACATTTAATGTATTGCGGTTTGCCAATATTTATATTTGGAAGATTTTTTAATATATTTCCATCAGATATATTGACCTGTAGTTTTCCTTTTTTGTGGTGTCTTTGTCTGGTTTTGCCACCAGACTGATGCTGGCATAACAGAATGAAGTTGGGTTTTTCTTTTTTTTTTTTTTTGAAATAGTTTTAAGAAAATAGATACTAACTTTTATTTAAATGTTTGTTAAATTCACTTGTGAAGCCAAATGGTCCTGGACTTCTCTCTGTTGGTAATTTTTGATTACTGATTAAATTTCATTAATAGTAATTGGTCTGCTTATATTTTCTATTTCTTTCCACCTTAGTTTTGGAAGATTGCATTTTTCTAGGGATTTATCCATCTATAATAGATGGATAAAATGGATACATTTTGTTGGTATATAGTTTTTCATAATATTATATTATAATCCTTTGTATTTCTTTGGTGTTGGTTATATTTCTCTTCCTTCATTTCTGATTTTGAGTTCTCTCTTTTTTTTGATGAATCTGGCTAAAGGCTTATTAATTTTGTCTTTTCAAAGAATAAGGTCTTGCTTTCATTGATCTTTTTTATTGTGTTTTCTTGTGTTCATCAATCTTTTTTATTAGGTTTTCTATTATGTTTCTATTTCTACTCTAATCTTCATTATTTCCTTCCTTCTAATATCTTTGGAATTTATTCCTCTTTTTCTATCCTTTTTAGGTTTAAGGTAAAGTTGTTCGAGTTTATTCTTGTTTCTTGAAGTAAGCTTGTATCCCTATTATCTCTTCTCTTAGAATTCTTTTGTTGAATTCCAAAGATTTTGGACCATTACATTTTTGTTTTTATTGTCTTGATGTATTTTTTTTCATTTCATTTTTGATTTTTTGGTTGACTCATTCAATGTTTTTAGTAGGATGTTGTTTAAGCTGTACATATTTGCTTTTTTCCAGATATTTTTCTTATAATTTTTAGTTTTATAACTGTCATCAGAAAGGATACTTGATAGGATTTTCATCATCTTGGTACATGAGATTTGTTTTGTGGCATAACATGTGACCTATCCTGGAAAGTATTCCATGCACTTGAAAAAAAAAATGTATATTCTGTTGTTTTTGTGTGGCATATTCTGTGTATATTTGTAATGTCCAAGTTGTCTAACATGTCGGTCAAAGCCACTCTTTCTTTGTTGATTTACTATCTTGATGATCTAGCCATTGATGTGAGGTGTAAAAGTCCCCTACTATTACTGTGTTACTGTCTGTTTCTCCCTTTATGTTTGTTAATATTTACTTTGTGTATGTATATTCTCATATACTGGGTGCAAAGATATTTACAATTGTTACATCATCTGGTAGGATTGATTGCTTTATTATTAGGTAGTGCCCTTCTTTGACTCATGCTAATGTCATTGTTTTAAAGTCTATTTTATTTGATATGAGCATTGTTACCCTGTGACTTTTTTTTTCATTTCCATATGCATAGAATGTATTTTTCCATCTCTTCACTTTCAGTCTATATTTGCCTTAAGGCCTGATGTGAGTCTCTTGTAGATAGCATATTGCTGGACCTGATTTTAGTATCTGTTTAGTTACCACATGTCTTTAGATTGAAACACTTAATCTATTTATATTTAAAATAATTATTAATGTATTTATGTATGGTACATCCTGGATGGATGGTTTGCACATGCATATCCTGAATACCCTTGCTAATAATTATCTTTAGAATGTACAGATTCCATCTTCTCTCTGTATTCCCATCAAGCAGAGTAGGTAAATATTGGTCAGGATTCAAGGTCAGGGACTCTGGTGTGACCAACCCGAGTATTTTCTTTATAATGAAGAATGTCTGGATGGAGGCACTTGGAATACTTGCCAGCAAGGAGCAAAAAGGCTACAGAGAGTTGCTATTCCAGTTTCTACACTATAAATTCCTGTCTTGTCAGTTCTAGCAGTGGGATGCCTTGTCAAACCTGCTTCTCTGGAACTCCCTATATGTAAGTTCGTCCAATAAACCTTGTCTCAATCACTGTCCTGCGTCATGTCTTTGGTCTTGCTGAGTTATCATTCACCCTTGGCTCTGAGTCTTACATAACAAGTATGTATTTATTGTCATTTTGTTCATTGTTTTCTGGTTGTTTTTGTAGTGCTTCTCTGTTGCTTTCTTCTTCTCTTGTGATTTGAAGCCTGCTTTTAGTATAATGCTTGGATTTCTTTCTCTATATTATACATATCTACTATGGATTTATGATTTGTGGTTACCTTTGGGTTCACTTAAGTTTGAACATATTCTAAAAACAGTTAATTTTTACTCCCCCTTTATGTTTTATGTATATGATGTCATATTTTAAATGCTTTTATATTTTGTATCCCTTTTAGGTTTTGTATCTAATAGATTTTATTACTTTTGTGTTTTAACCTCAATACTGACTTTACAAATGATTAATCTACACTCACTATATATGTGCTTTCACCAGTGAAATAATATTCTATCATAATTTCATATAGATCTGGTTTTTTCTTTCCACTCAGAGAATTCTTTTTAACATTTCCTATAATGCTGGTTTGGTGATGATGGACTCCTTTAATTTTGGGAAACTTTTTATATTTTCTTCAATTCTGAATAGTGACATTTCTGGGTGGAATATTTTTGGTTGCATAATTTTTTTTCTTCATCATTTTGAATATGTTCTGCCATTTTCTTTTGGGTCTGCAAAGATGTGGCTGAAAAATCAGCTGATAGCTTTCTGGGTTTCCTTTGTAACTGTTTTCCTTTACTGCTTTTAAAATTCTTTCTTGACCACTAAGTTTTTGTCATTATAATTAATATGTGTTTCAGTGTGGACCTCCTTGGCTTCATCTTATTTGGGACTCTGATTCCTAGACTTGGATATCTGTTTCCCTCTCTGGATTAGGGAAGTTTTTACCTATTCTTTTTTTAAATAAATTAGTAAGTTAATTTCTTTATTAATATATAACATATTATGTGCCCCACAGGTACATGTCTGTGAATCATCAGGCTTACATATTTCACACCACTCACCATAGCACATACCCCCACAAAGTCCAAAACCCAGCCACCCTATTCCTACCCCCATCCCCCAACAATCCTCAGTTTGTTTCATGGGATTAAGAGTCTCTTACGGTTTGTCTCCCTTCCTGCCCCATCTTGTTTCATTTTTTCTTTCTGTGCTGTCAACAACCCTCTACCCTGCCTCTCAAATTCCGCATATCAGAGAGATCATATGATAGTTGTCTTTCCCTGATTGACTTATTTTACTCAGCATAATACACTCTACTTCCATCCCCATCATTGTAAATGACAAGATTTCATTTCTTTTGATGGCTGCATAATATACCTTTGTATATATATACCACCTCTTCTTATCCATTCATCTGTTGATGGACGTCTAGGTTCTTTCCATAGTTTGACTATTGTGGGCATTGCTGCTTTAAACATTGGGGTGCACATGCCCTTCAGATCACTACATTTGTATCTGTAGGGTAAATACCCACTAGTGCAATTGCTGGGTCATAAGGTAGATCTATTTTCAACTTTTGAGGAACCTCAATGCTGTTTCCCAGAGTGGCTGCACCAGCTTGCATTTACATCAACAGTGTAGGAGGGTTCTCCTTTCTCCACATCCTCTCCAACATCTGTCATTTCCGACATGTTAATTTTAGTCATTCTGACTGGTGTGAGGTGGTATCTCATTGTGGTTTTGATTTGTATTTCCCTAATGCCACATGATGTGGAGTACTTTTTCATGTTTCTGTTGACCATCTGGATGTCTTCTTTGCAGAAATGTCTGTTCATGTCCTCTACATTTCTTGATTGGATTATTTGTACTTTGGGTGTTCAGTTTGATAAGTTCTTTATAGATTTTGGATATTAACCCTTTATCAGATATGTCATTTGCGAATATCTTCTCCCATTCTGTCATTTGTCCTTTGGTTTTGTTGACTGTTTTCTTTGCTGTGCAGAAGATTTTGATCTGGATGAAGTCTGAATAGTTCACCTTTTCCCTTGCTTCCCTTGCCTTTGGTGATGTTTTTAGGAAGAGGTTGCTGTGGCTGAGGTCAAAGAGGTTGCTGCCTGTGTTCTTCGCAAGGATTTTGATGGATTCCTGTCTCACACTAAGGTCTTTCATCTATTTTGAGTCTATTTTTGTGTGTGCTGTATTTTCCCAACACCATTTTCCCAACACCATTTGTTGAAGAGAGTGTCCTTTATCCATTGGAAATTCTTTCCTGCTTTGTTGAAGATTAGTTAACCATAGAGTTGAGGGTCTGTTTCTGGGCTCTCTATGCTGTTCCATTGATCTATGTGTCTGTTTTTGTGCCAATGCCACACTTAATTATTACAGCTTTGCAATACAACTTGAAGTCTGGAATTGTGATGTCACCAACTTTGGCTTTCTTTTTCAACATTCCTCTGGCTATTTGGAGTCTTTCCTGGTTCCATATAAATTTTAGGAATCATTTGTTCCATTTCTTTGGGGAAAATGATTGTATTTTGATAGAGAGTGCATTAAATATGTAGACTGCTTTAGGTAGCATAGACATTTTCACAATATTTTTTCTTCCAATCCATGAGCATGGAACATTTTTTTTCCATTTCTTTGTGTCTTCCTCAGTTTCTTTCATGAGTACTTCATAGTTTTCTGAGTACATATTCTTTGCCTCTTTGGTTAGGTTTATTCTGAGGTATCTTACAGTTTTTGGTGCAGTTGTAAATGGGATTGACTCCTTAATTTCTTCTTCTTCTGATTTGCTGTTGGTGCATAGAAATGCAACTGTTTTCTGTGCATTGGTTTTATATCCTGACACTTTACTGTATTCCTGTATGAGTTCTAGCAGTTTTGGAATCGAGTCTTTTGGGTTTCCCACAAGAAGTATCGTATCATCTGCAAATAGTGACAGTTTGACTTCTTCTTTGCTGATTCGGATGCATTTTACTTATTTTTGTTGTCTGACTGCTGAGGCCAGGACTTCTAGAACTATGTTGAATAGCATAATGGACATCCCTGCTGATAATGGACATCCCTGTGGTGTTCCTGACCTTAGTGGAAAAGCTCTAGCTTTTTCTCCATTGAGAATGATATCCGCTGTGGGTTTTTCATAGATGGTTTTAATGATATTGAGGTATGTACTCTCTATCCCTACACTTTGAAGAGTTTTGTTCAAGAAAGGATGCTGTACTTTGTCAAATGGTTTTTCAGCAACTATTGAGAGTATCATATGGTTCTTCTTTTTTTTATTAATGTATTATAACAAATTGATTAATTTATGAATAATGAACCAACTTTGCATCCCAAGAGTAAATCCCACTTGGTTGTGGTAAATAATCCTTTTAATGTACCGTTGGATCCTATTGGCTAGTATTTGGTGAGAATTTGCATTTGTATTCATCAAGGATATTGGTCTGTGGTTCTCCTTTTTGATGGGGTCTTTGTCTCGTTTTGTGATCAAGATAATGCTGACCTCATAAATGGAGTTTGGGATTTTTCCTTGCATTGGTAGAATTCCCCGGGGAAGCCATCTGGCTCTGGGCTCTTGATTGTTGGGAGAATTTTGATTATTGCTTCAATCTTGTTACTGCTTATGGGTCTGTTCAGGTTTTCTATTCTTCCTGGTTCAGTTGTGGTAGTTTATAGATCTCTAGGAATGTATCCATTTCTTCCAGATTGTCTGGCATATGGTTGCTCTTAATATATTCTTATAAGTGTCTGTATTTCTTTGGTGTTGGTAGTGATCTCTCCTCTTTCATTCATGATTTTATTCATTTGGGTCCTTTCTCTTTTCTTTTTGTTAAGTCTGGCCAGGGGTTTATCAATCTTATTAATTCTTTCAAAAGAACCAGCTCCTAGTTTCATTGATCTGTTCAATTGTTCTTTTAGTTTCTATTTCATTGATTTCTGCTCTTATCTTTATTATTTCTCTTCTCATGCTTGGTTTCTTTGCTGTTCTTTCCCCAACTTCTTTAGGTGTAGGGTTAGGTTCTATACTTAAGACCATTTTTGTTTCTTGAGAAAGGATTATGTTGCTATATATCTTCCTCTCACGACTGCCTTTGTCGTGTCGCAAGATTTTGAACAGTGTGTTTTCATTTAAACTTGTTTCCATGAATTTTCTGAATTCTTCTTTAATTTCCTGGCTTAATTAATTTAATGAATGAGCTACTCATTCTTTAGTAGGATGCTCCTTAGCCTCCATATTTGAGTTCTTTCCAACTTTCCTCTTGTGATTGAGTTCTAGCTTCAGAGCATTGTGATCTGAAAATTTACAGGGAAAGATCCCAGTCTTTTGGTACCAGTTGAGACTTGATTTGTGGCTCAGGATGTGATCTATTCTGGAGAATTTTCATAGTGGAGAATTTTCATAGTGCACTAGAGAAGAATGTATATTCTGTTGCTTTGGGATGAATTTTCTGAATATATCTGTGATGTCCATCTGGTCCAGTGTGTCATTTAAAGTCTTTATTTCCTGGTTGATCTTTTGCTTAGATGATCTGTCCACTTCATTGAGGGGCATGTTTAAGTCCCCTATTAGTGTAGTATTGTTCATGTGTTTCTTTTGTTTTGTTCTTAATTGGTTTATATAATTGTTTCCTCCCCTCTTAGGGGCAGAGTTATCTAAAATTGGTAGATCATCTTGTTAGACCAACCCTTTAAGTACGATACAGTGTCCTTCCTCATCTCTTATTATATTCTTTAGCTTAAAATCTAATATCTGATATAAGGATTACCATCCCAGCTTTCTTTTGATGTCCATTAGCATGGTAAGTTGTTTTTACTCCCTCACTTTAAATCTGAAGGTTTCTTTGGGTCTAAAATGAGTTTCGTATAGACAGCATATCAATGGGTCTAGTTTTTTATCCATTCTGATACCCTGAACTTAATGCCATTGTATTGCTTGTAAGGTGACTATTACTGTATATTGTTTCTATCCATTTCTGGTCTGTTACTTTACAGCTGTCTATTTGCTTAGAGGACTTTCTTCAATATTTCCTGTAGACCTGGTTTGGTGTTTACAGATTCTTTTAATTTTTGTTTGTTCTAGAAGCTTTTCATCTCTCCTTCTATTTTCAGTGAAAGCCTAGCTGGATATAGTATTCTTGGTTACATGTTGTTATTGTTTATTGCTCTGAATATATCATGCCAGTCCTTTCTGGCCTGCCAGGTCTCCATGGATAGGTCTGCTGACAATCTAATATTTCTACCTTTGTATGTTAAAGACCTCTTGTCCTAAGCTGCTTTCAGGATTTTTACTTTATTACTGAAACTTGTAAGTTTTACTATTAGGTGATGGGGTATGAACTTATTTTTATTGATTTTGAGGGGCGTTCTCTGTGCCTCCTGGTTTTGATACTAGTTCCCTTTGCCATATTAGGGAAATTCTCTACTAAAATTTGCTCCCATATATCCTCTGCCCCTCTCTCTTTCTTCTTCTTCTGGGATCCCAATTATTCTATATTGTTTCATCTTATGGTATGGCTTATCTCTTGAAATCTCTTCTTGGGGTCCAATAGTTGGTTGATTTTTGCTCAGCTTCTTTATTCTCCATCATTTGGTCTTGTATATCACTAATTCTCTCTTTGCCTCATTTATCATAGCAGGAAAAGCCTCCATTTTTTATTGCACCTTGTTAATAGCTTTGTTTGATTTCAACTTGATTAGATTTTAGTTCTTTTATTTCACCAGAAAGGGATTTTATTTTTCCATAAAGGGATTCTCCAATATATTCCACACTTTTTTTGAGCCCAGCTAGCTCCATGATAATCATCATTCTGATCTCTAGTTTTGACATATTATTAATGTCCCTATTGATTAGGTCCCTAACCATTGGCACTGTCTCTTGTTCTTTTTTTTTTTTTTTAATGAGTTTTTACACCTTGTCATTTTATCCAGGTAAGAATAGATAGATGAATGAAAGAACAAAATACTAAGAGGGTGGAAAAGACCCCAGAAAAATATACATTAACCAAATCAGAAGAGACCTGAAACATGGAGGAAAAGAAAAGGAGATATATAAATATATAAATATAAATATATATATATATATATGTGTGTGTGTGTGTGTGTGTGTGTGTGTGTGTGTGTGTGTATATACACACACACACACACATACTGGTGAATAAAACAGAGCCACCCACTTGAATTTGGTTTCTTTGAAGCAACTACCTTAAAAATTTTAAAGAAAGAAAAGCATATATATGTGTGTGTGTGTGTGTGTGTGTGTGTGTTATGAAAACAAGGGTAAACACAATGAAGGAATGGAATATGATGGTAAAGATGAAAATTAAAAAAAATTAAGAATGGAATTGATAAGTTAGTTAGAAAAAGAAAAAAAATAAAAGGAGAGAATGTGATCATTCTAGAGACTAGAACAAAGCCATGTGCTAGATTTAGGCTATATTTTCATCTGTTTGAATAAACTTTTTTCCTAAAATTTTAAAGAAAACAAAACCTATATATATACAATAAAATAAAGTTAAACACAATGAAGGGATAAAATATGGCTATAACAATGAAAATTTTAAAATATTTTAAATTAAATATTTATAAAATAGTTAAAATGTTACAATAGGAAAGAGAAAATATTTAAAAATAGAATAAGAAAAAATAAAATTTAAATAATTTAATTTTGCAAGACTAAAGGATCATGGGGAAAAAGCCATGAATTCTATGTGTTTGTTTCCCCTAGGTCTGGAGTTCCACTGTTCTCATTGATCAGTGAACTTGGCCTTGCTAGATGTTCCTGCTGATCTTCTGGGAGAGGGGCCTGTAATAGTGATTTTCAAATGCCTTTGCCCTAGGTGGAATTCACTGCCCTTGCCAGGGGGCAGGCTAAGTAATCTGCTTGGGTTTGCTCTCCATAGCTTTTGCTCCCTGAATGCTTTCTGAAGAGCTTTGGAAGACAGGAATGAAGATGGCAGCTTCCTAATCTCTGGTCCCATAGGAGCCGAGAGCTTGGGGCCCCACTCCTTAATGCACCCTCAGAGGAAATGCAGTCAATCTCTACCATCTCCCTGGTCTCTAGCCATACTCTGTGCTCACCCAGCCTGTGATGGAGCATTTCTATCTGTGGCGTGTGGCCCAGTTTGGAGTCTCCAAACCCAGAAGGTTCCTGCAGCGTGCTCCTGTGATGCTCCTCTTGGAGGAGGAGGGAAGGGATCTTTCTGGATCTGCCACTTTTGGGGTCCCTGCTAGAAAAGCAGTGGTCAGAATGCTTCAGATCATGGTTTAAGGTAACCCCAAGGTGAAAGCTCACTCCTCAGCTCTCTCTGTAGCTGGCATCCCTACTGTGATACCTGGGAGCTCTGTCACACTCAGGCACCACCAGTCTATCTTTGACCTTGCAGGTCCTGAGACACTGTCCCTGTAAGGGCTCTACCCCTCGCTTAGCCTCTGGAGGGATGTCCCTCAGTGAAGCAGATTTCTAAAATTTCTAATTTTGTGCTCCACTGCTCCACTGCGTCACTGCATGCTGGGATCTGGCCCCTCCCTTGCTGTCTATCTTCCTATAGCTTCAGATTCACTTCTTTGCATGTCCTACCTTCCAGAAAGTGGTTGATTTTCTGTTCCTAGAATTGCGGATCTTCTTCTCTTCTATCTCCTATTGAGTTTGTAGATGTTCAGAATGGTTTGAAAAGTATCAAGCTGAACTCTTGGTACCTGATATTTCAGTCTCTCACTCCTTTGCCATCGTGCTTCCTCCCTCTAGCAATTCTTTTTTTTTTTATTTTTTTTTTTTAAGATTTTATTTATTTATTTATTTATTTGACAGAGAGCACAAGAACCCTGGGATCATGACCCAAGCCGAAGGCAGAGGCTTTAACCCACTGAGTCACCCAGGCGCCCCCCTCTAGCTATTCTTTCGTAATAAGTTTTCTATCCTCTTTTTATAGGATCCCTATAATACAAATGTTATTATGTCTGATGATATTACTGAGTTCCTTAGCATATTCTCATTTTTTATTCTATATATTTGGCTTGGTTGCTTTCTATTACCCTGTCTTCCAGATTATTGGTCCATTTTGCATCCTTTAATCTGATGTTGATTTCTTCTAGTGTACTTTTATTATTAATTTCTTCAGGTCTTACTGGTACTTTTTAATCTTTTCTTTTTGTTGAATTTCTCCCCAAGTTTATCCTCTTTTTTCCCCTCAGGTTCATCTTTATGTCGATTACTTTGAATTTTTTATTAGGCATAGTGTTTATCTGTTTTATTCAGCTATTTCATTATGATTTTGTCTTATTCTTTCATTTGGGACATATTCATTTTTTTCCTCCTTTTGTCTAACTCTGTTTTTGTTTCTATGTATTAAGTAGATCAGCTACATCTCTTGTCTTGATAGTAGTAGCCTTGTGTCAAAGAGATCCCACAGTGCCCTCTAACTCTATCCCCTCTAGTCACCCACACCAGGCACTCCATTTATGTCCCTGTGTGGGCTTCATGTCCTCTGCTATTTTGTCTGACTGTGATTGCCTTCAGTTCAGCTGGCTGCAGTTACCCAATTTCCCTGCTATGGATACACTGGCCAATGTTTACTTCCTTCTCAGTTGAGAGCCTTGTACAAGGCCACCACCACCTTCTTGGATGGGACCAGTAGACAGAATGGTCATCCACTAATTTGTCTCTTTGCCACAATTGTAGGTGCACCAAAGGGCAGGGCCTGCTGCCTGTGCAGCCAACTAAGAGGCTTTTGTTGGTGGGTGAAACTTCCATTCAGACTAGCTGTCTATAGTTAGCCCCTCTTCCACAGCTGTATGTGTACCAAAAGGTACCATCTATGAGGACAGTTTGCTGGAACTTTAAGTGTGCTGATGTGTGGGGTGATGTCTTCTAATCCCTGGCCAGGAGTCACATTTGAGTAGCAACAGTCCCTTCTGGAGATGTCTGTAGGGTGTGGCAGGAAAAGAGCTGCTTTGGAGAGATACTTTCCAAGGCAGGTAAGTTGGGTGAGAGGGGTCTTCAGGGGAATGCCAGGATAGAGCACAGTGAGCTAGTGAGGTAGATGGAGGGACATCATTGGGTCCTGCAAGCATCTGGCTTTAGGAGAAGAGAAATGACACCCACCCGCATTTTTCCCCCCTCAGAGAGATCTGAAGGTCCCTGTCACTTCAGCACAGGTTATAAGATTTTAGTTTTATTTATCTCAAGATATTTTAAATTTCTTTTTGATTTCTTCTTTGACTCTTTGGTTGTTCAATAGTGTGTTGTTTAATTTCCACATTTTAAAAAAATTTTCTGTTTCCCTTTATATAAATTTCTAGTTTCATTCTGTTGCAGTTAGAGAAGATACTTTGTATGATTTCATTTTCCTAAATTTGTTAAGATAAATTTTGTGACCTAACATGTAACTTATCCTGAAGTCTGTTTTATGTGCATGGGAGAATGTGTATTCTGTTCCTTTTTGGGCGGAATGTTCTGTATATATTCATTAGACTTAATTGATATGTTGTTCAGGTCCTCCCTTCCCTTAATGATATTTCTGTTTTTGCTATCCATTTTTTGGAAATGGGGTATTGAAATCTGGTATTTTTGTGTTGCTGTTTATTTCTTTCTTCAATTCTGTCAATATTTGGTCATATATTTGGGCACATTCATGATAGATAAATGTATATTTGTTATATGTTATAACAAATAACAAATGTAAATTTGTGTTATATATATATATATATATAATCTTCCTGGTGACTTTTCTCTTCATTTGTTAATGTTCTTTATTTCTTCAGAGAGATCATGAAACTGAGTCTATTTTGTCTTATGTAAATATTGCCACCTCTGATCTATTTTGGTTATAATTTGCCTGAGATATTTTGTTCCAGTCTTTTACTCTTAGCCTATGTGTGTCTTTAAATCTAAAGCAAGGCTCCTGGGGTGTCTGGGTGGTTCAGTTTTTAAGTGTCTGACTCTTGATTTCAGCTTGTGTCCTCAGGTCATGATCTCAGAGTCCTGGGATAGCACCCTATGTCGGGCTCTCTGCTCTCAGTAGGGACCTTACTTAAGACTCTCTCCCTCTGCTCCTTCCACTACTCAGATCTCTCTCTCTCTCTCTCTCTCAAATAAATAACCTTAAAAAAAATTAATCTGTAGAATCATATAGTTCCATCTTTAAAACAAAATTAAACCACTTAATATCTTCTGATTAGGGAATTTAATTCCTTTATATTTAAGTTTTTTACTAGATGGGGAATTATTTTCACATTGCTATTATTTTTTTCTGGATTTCTTATAGCTATTGTGTTCTCATTTTCCTCTGGTACATTCCTTTGTGCATCACTGATTTTTTTTTTTTTTTAATTGACGGGCTTTGATGCTTAATTGTCTTTCATGTGCTTACTCTAGGTCATGTGTGTGTGTGTGTGTGTGTGTGTGTGTGTGTGTTTCCCTTGGGACTTACATAAAATATATTATTGTTATAATAATCCATTTAAACTAATAACAACTTAACTTCAATTATTTCTACTCTTTTACATTTCTCTACCCAACTTTATTTTACTAATGCTACATATTTTCTTCTTACATATTTTGTATCGATTAACAATTTTATGACTTTTATACATTCTTCAAATTCTATACAAAATTTAACATTGTCTTTTACACTATCATTATATTCTCACATTATTTTTTTCTAAATATTCACCTTTACCAGTAAGCATTTTGTCTTCATATGCCTTTGTGTTGCTCTCTAACAGTTTCTTCATTCCACTATATTCCAACATATAGTATACAATTAGGTTACTTTTTTTTAAAAGATTTTATTTATTTATTTGACAAAGAGAGAGAGAAAGAGAGTATAAGCAAGGGGGAGGGGGCAGCAGCAAGGGAGAGGGAGAAACAGGTTTTCCATTGAGCAGGGTGTCCCATGTGGGGATCCATCCCAGGACCCTGAGATCATGACTTGCGCTGAAGGCAGATGCTAAACCAACTGAACCACCCAGATGCCCATAAATCATAAACCAGATTTCTTGTCTGTTGATTGCAAATAGCTCTTTGTCTTATTGATGTGACTTAGGTTTATTTTTTCAACTGATTTGAATCTCATAAAATTTCATGAAATCATTAGCCTATTGGTACATGAATTCAAATTGAGTGTTCTGTGGATGCCAAAATCTGAAGAAATAGTGCATTACTTTGTGAATTATATTACTTGAGGATAACAAGATATATTTCATTCATCCTCACAAAAAGCTGACAATATATTTTTGGCCTGTGGTACCTTAGTGGTGGTTGAAATTAATCTAATTGATTTGACTAGAAATCTAATGAGCTAGAAAGACCAAGGCATTTTTCCAAGAAAATAAGTTTAAAAAAATACTTCAGTAATATAAAATATGTGTTGCCATAAGAAGGGTAGAGTTTATGTCATCATGCATGCAAAAAGATAGAAAACCATTGATTGGCTTTAGGCAAAGTTGCTAAAATTGTCAAATTGAAGCACATATGTACAGGCAAGTAATGGAACATATATAAAATATATAATAAATATATAATCTGATATATATTAGCTTGAATGAGATTTCATAAAGCCTTATCTTTGTATAGGGTAACACACACACACACACACACACACACACACACACACAGAGTGATGGTCCTCACTGCAAGAAGGTGAGGAACAGGTCAATAAAGATTTTTGGCAGACAAAGACTTTGGCATGCTCATACCTTTGTTTGACCAAGGTATTAACCTAGCATACCCTGTTTTGCTTGTGGAATTAAGTATCCAAATCTTGACTGTTTACTAACTATGACAGACCACAATAAGATGTATGTAATCAAGTGCAAAACAAAACAATCCCATAGAAACTGTAAAAGAAAAATTGTTATATGCATATAGACCCATACACAACCCATTTGTTTTTTCTTAAAATTTACTCAAGTTCTCAAGTTGGACAACAGTGACTTTTTTTTTTTTTTTTTTTTGCTATGACAATAAACTTTCAAGTCACATCAATATTTTTCAGGAAAGAAATGATTGAATAAGACACTGATTATGCTCTCCATTCTCAGAAGTGTTGAATGAATAATCTGAAAGATTATCGAAAAATGAATGTCATAAAGATAAATATTTTCAATGGAATACTTTAATAAAGAAATAGAATGATTTACAAATACACTGGATTTTTAAATTGTTTGAATAAGTATGCATTTATAAATACAATAAACACAAAAATAGAACTTAACAATATAATTATTTATATCACGTAAAGCCTAGAACTGTAATTCTTAACTCTTTAAAAGTAACATGCTCACCACAAAACAAAATGAAATGCAAAAATGAATGAAAAAAATGTGTAATAGTATTCCATTGTGTATATATACCACATCTTGCCATTTGCGACAACATGGATGGAACTAGAGCGTATCATGCTTAGCGAAATAAGTCAAGCAGAGAAAGACAACTATCATATGATCTCCCTGATATGAGGAAGTGGTGATGCAACATGGGGGCTTAAGTGGGTAGGAGAAGAATCAATGAAACAAGATGGAATTGGGAGGGAGACAAACCATAAGTGACTCTTAATCTCACAAAACAAACTGAGGGTTGCTGGGGGGAGGGGTGTTGGGAGAAGGGGGTGGGATTATGGACATTGGGGAGGGTATATGCTATGGTGAGTGCTGTGAAGTGTGTAAACCTGGTGATTCACAGACCTGTACCCCTGGGGATAAAAATATATGTTTATAAAAAATAAAAAATTATTAAAAAAATGTGTAATAATAGCCACTCATCCTTATGCAATCTTGTTCCATCCAGCAACTTCTGCATATCAAACAAATAAAAATATGCAACCTAAACAAATGATGGTGAAACTGAAGGAAAAAGAAAAGAAAGGTGCCTAACAACACGCAGTTAACAGAGCTGGTATGTGAATCTGAGCAGTTTTCTCCAAGAATCACGTTCTTTATGTAAATTTAACTCATTTGTTTAGCTGAACAATATGTCTAAGGCTGGTACACATTTTATATCTTTTTTTTAAAGGTTTTATTTATTTATTTTTTGGCACAGAGAGACACAGTGAGAAAGGGAACAGAAGTGGGGGAGATCAAAATCCTTGAGGAAAAAAATCACTTTTTATGAAGTAATAATTTCTGGGATAAATAAGTATACAAGTCCAAACAAGGGTGAGCTTTTTATTTAATCTTTTTAAAAGTTTCCAAGTTTGAAAATCAATTTTAACAATTATAATTCAAAACCTTCCTTTCTGGTTATATATTAACTAAAGATTAGTTTTTTTAATCTTTTTAACTTCAATTTCAGTGAATTTCTTTCATTGAATTTATGCCAGTTCGTGGCATAATTTGTATGTTCATCAGTGTCATGGGGTAATCTGAAAATGTCAAACATTCATTAGGGAGTTCTCTAAATTTGTTTTTGGTATGTTTTATCTATAATTCTTCAATTGTTTTCTCATTCTGCTCCCCTTAAATTTCTTTGAGTTTCTGGCTAAAATCTATCCAGCAGAAGGAAATAGTTGACAGAGTTAAACTGGAATGTAACAAAAAGAAATTGGAATGGAGAATGAAAGTCTTTGAAAATAAGACTTATTCCACTCTGGTCCACTGTAATAAACAAACTGGACTCAAATTAACACCAGATTGTTTATAGGCATTCTTTTCTTAGCATGGAATGCGATGTGTCTATAAAATAAAATGATAAAAATAAGATGTAGAAATTGCCCTATAAATGATGACACCTAATTGATACAAAATTGATTTGACATTTGCAAAAATGATATAATTCAATAAAAGCACATTTAAATTCAAAAGTTTGCAAAAGTTTCTGTAAAATAATTCAATATTAGTTGCATCTTTCTCTTCAAGATGGATGTTAAACAATAATTAAAAACCCACTTTTGGAAAAAAAAAACCTTGTGATAACATTTTAATTATTTTGTGGACTCCTTTTATTTTTCTTTATTTTTTTAAGGAGGGATTTTTTTTTTTAAGATTTTATCTATTTATTTGATAGAAGACACAGCAAGAGAGGGAACACAAGCAGGGGGAGTGGGAGAGGGAGAAGCAGGCTTCCCGCTGGGCAGGGAGCCCAATGTGGGGCTCAATTCCAGGACCTTGGGATTATGACCTGAGCATAAGGCAGATGCTTAATGACTGAATCCCCCAAGTACCCCTGTAGACTCCTTTTAATTTAATATATAATTTAGCTCTTCATCTAACAGATACACAAACTTAAATTCATTACTTGTGTTTATATTACACAAGTACTACTGCCAATTCTGGTGATGTCACTCCAGAGTTTCCCACACATAAATATATTCATGATGACATAATTGTTATTATGACGTTAAGAAAGGAGGTGGAATAAATAAGTAAATAAATAAGCAAATAAATAAAATTTTAAAAAGAAATTAAAAAAAAAGAAATGAATTTCTTTTTCTGAAACTGTTCTCATCCTCCACTGAATTTCTGTCATATAACTTCCTACCATTTGAGGAGAGACAGTGGTTTTAGTTAAGGATGGAACAGAAATTAAATTACTTTAGAGAGAAATATGATTAGTCTATAATGACCATGTTGGATTTAGAAAACCTTGAAGTCTGTGTATTTGATACCTTGGCGCAAGAAAACTTCAGCATTCATTTAATTAGAAGTTATAAAATAACTGGCACATGCAAATACCTGCTAATAGTGTCTGGATCAAAATGAGTAAGATTTTATTTTGTAGTGTTTCATCCCCTTTACTCACATTCTCCTAAGCTTCTGTTGTCTCCGTGACTTTGAAATCTGTTACTTTTTGATAAAATTCCTCATTTCACATCCACAAACTTACTCTACTCACTCTCTTTTTAAAGGACTGAAAAGTTTCTATCTAAAACTTTTTACATAAAATCTTTTCCAAAATCAAGATTCTCAATTCTGTTTGTGGTTAATATTCACAAGTTATAAACCTAATTATTTTATTAAAGTTACACAAAGTGGGAATGCAGGTTAATCCTCCTTGGGTCTATCAGAATGTTTCAAAGATGTGCTTTAAGTGAAAAGTGAAATGTGAGGTGGATTAGCTTTTAAGTTCTCAAATAAAAACAGAACTGAGAGGAGAATCAAATCCACAGTTCACTGAAAAATATTAAAAATGACAGGACTTTTGAGAGAACTTTTACATCCATGAAATTGAATGACAGCATTTTTTCCCTTGAAGAAGTACAAAATCTGAAAATAACAATTTATTACTCCATTTGGAATTTGCAGAAATCTGTTTTTTTTTCCAAATAAGGTCATTTTAATTTCTGAGAGTTAAAGAAGTACATATAAGCTAGTCTGTGATCTGAAAGTACTGATAAATTATTATCCTTCATTAAGATAAATTATATTAGTAGTCCTACATTCATATCCCAAATCCCAAGATTTAATTTAAAAAATTACCAAAAAAGTGGAAAAAAAAGTGAAGGGTGCTAATGACCTGGAATATTCTATACACTCTGTGTCACATTGGGCCGTCTATTTCCACCCAATGATCTTGATTTCGCCTTATTATACTCTAAGTTTTTGAAACAGCCACTTCTTATGTGTTTAGAATTTCCCTCCTAGCTCTTGAGATTTCTTTTTAGTGTCCTCTGCTAGCTGTTTCTTTGACCATTTCATGAATATCTACATTCTGCTAAGTTAGGTAAGTCATTGTCTTCTAATTCTAGATGAACCACTTGGATCATATAATTTTTTCCAGTGGATTAAATTACCTTTTATGTGCTAAATTTTTTCCAATTTCCATTTCTAGTGCATAATGCTTTCCTGAGTCCTGGATCCCAGATCATTATGTCTTACTGTCACCTATGCCTATACGCAGTGAGATTCCAAAAGCATTTGTCTAATATGCCATCTTTATTAGACTCTGTTTCAGCCTTTACCCCTTTCTCTTTCTTAGAGATATGAATTGATTCACATGAAACCAAAGCCATTAGTCTTGCTATCATCCTTGATCACTTTTCCTCAGACCTAGGATTTAAACAGTGTTTACCAAGTAATATTAAGTACAAATTGTAGAGTTATTTTGAGAAAAACTGTCACTAATATCATCTATATTCTGTGCCTATCTATCCTTTTGGCAAAGTATGGTGGGAGAAAAACATGAAGCCACACTAAAAATTATTATTTTAATTTCTTGGCTACAAACATCACATAGACCCTTTAATCCTCACAACATGCCTACAGGCAGCTGCTGGTCCACTTGTTTTACCACTCTCCTACGTGATCATTTTATACTTCCTCCTCTCCATTCACACCACATTAGCTGTTTTGTTATTATCACTCACCAATTGCTTTTATTCCTACTCCACTGAGGAAACTAAAGTCTTAAGAATTTTTGCAGACTCTAATAACTACAACTATCCAATTACCAACACAGGCAACTATGTTCTCTGCTTTATAGTTTTTTACTGCACATGTAACTATCATTCTTTACTGAAAAAATATCTCTACTTGTGCATGAGGGTCAATCTTCTCTTACCTATTTAAAGACAGTGCTTTAGGACTTCTTCCTTCTTTTTACTACCATATGAAATTTTCATTTTCTACCATATATGCACATAAGCTTTTTTTAAAAAGTTTTTTCTTATTTATTTGAGAAAGTGAGAGTATGAATGAGGGGGAGAGGAAGATGGAGAGGGAGAAGCAGAGCCCCAAAGAAGTAGGGAGCCTGAGGTAGGGATTGATTCCAGAACTCTGTGATCATCACCTGAGCCAAAAGCAGACTTTTTTTTTTTTTGAGTTTTATATATATATATATTTTTTTAAATTTTTTATTTTTTATAAACATATATTTTTATCCCCAGGGGTACAGGTCTGTGAATCACCAGGTTTACACACTTCACAGCACTCACCAAAGCACATACCCTCCCCAATGTCCATAATCCCACCCCCTTCTCCCAACCCCAAAAGCAGACTTTTAACTAACTGAGCCACTCAGGCTCCCCAGCACATAAGCTCTTGATAACATTTTCCTGTCAGCTTTTGTTCAGTTTTCTGGCTTTTTTAGAACACTCTTCAAGTGAGTTTTTTATGCATTCTTCCTCCAGTTCCTCTCATCTCATGCTCTCAAACCCAATTTACTTCATCTGTCTATAAACACTGTTCTTGTCAAGATCAGAATTATCTCTATTTTAGAAAATCCAGTAGTCAGTTTTCAGTTCATGGATTGTTAAAACTACAGGCAGCACTCAACATATTTGATCATTCCCTCCTCTTTCATCTATTTCCCCACTTGGCTTCACTTTGTCTAAGTGTTTGCTCTATCCCCATCTCCTTTATGGATTATCCTTTTTGCCCAGATATAGTTCATTTTTTGTATAACTTCTATAAATACATATTTTTTCTGATATGGTAATATGATAAGGCATTTTCATGAAGTATCCTGTGAATAGTTATATGATTAATATGTCAAAATGACATTTATTGAATGAAAACATGTCAAGGTTAATGAGGAATTAAAAACTAAGTGTTATCTTAGAAAAGGAATTTCTATGATTTTCTGTCATTGTCCTAAATACAAAGTTAATTTTGTAGCATTGTAACCATGAAGTTATTCAGAGTTGCTCCATTAACACATCACATTCATTCAATCAAATATATGCCAGAACTATTTCTAGTTCAAACTGGACTGAATTGATAAGTTAGGATTTTAATGCCTTGTTTTTTGTTACCAAATAAATCAATTTTCCCAAACTTCACCAACAATAAAATCATATTCTCAAAACACTTTCAAGAAGGAAATATGTTTCTTTACCCACTCATAAATGCTTTTTCTGTATGCCACTGGACATCATTTACTGGTATTTGTATAATTCACTTAAAAATACATTTTATCGGGGCGGCTGGGTGGCTCAGTGGGTTAAGACTCTGCCTTCGGCTCAGGTCATGGTCTCAGGGTCCTGGGACCGAGCCCCACATCGGGCTCTCTGCTCAGTGGGGAGTCTGCTTCTCCCCACTTCTGCCTGCCTCTCTGCCTACTTGTGATCTCTCTCTGTCAAATAAATAAATATAATTTAAAAAAAATACATTTCATCTGGGGCAACTGGGTGGCTCAGTGTGTTAGGCCTCTGCCTTCAGCTCAGGTCATGGTCTCAGGGTCCTGGGATCGAGCCCCGTGTCTGGCTCTCTGCTCGGCAGGGGACCTGCTTCCTCCTCTCTCTTTTTCTGCCTCTCTGCCTACTTATGACCTCTCTCTCTCTGTCAAATAAATAAATAAAACCTTTAAAAAATTTTTATCTTAGGATCCATTGTTAGAGATAAAATAGGAAACATATTCAACACTTGATCATTTATAAAATTCTTCTGTGAAAACACATCCCATGGTGAAATAGTCTCCATTTTGAAAAATTCCTTAGGGGTATATTGAAATATATTTCCATTATCTTGGCATAATACCAGTTCTTTAGGATAATAATCTTCTGGGGGAAAAGTCGCATCAAGATCTTTGTATACACTTTTTTATTCTTTACTTATAGTATACACTTTTATTCTGTAGCTTCCAAATATTTTTCATACAATGCAGAAATCTAATATTTTCTGAGGTTTTGAAGCTCCTGTATAGGGAACTTTTGCAGGAACACTCCAATAACCAGGTTTCTGTTGTAAGTGGTGATTTAGCAGATTGTGCCTTACATGGAGGTGGCTCCACTGGAATCTACAGTGAGCCGTTTTCAACAAATGAAAATGGCTCCATTTTCAATCTACAAATAGAGCCATTTTCAACACTCTTTTCCATACCACTTACCCAATACATCAGAAATATTTGTTGCTACTAAATTCAACATTATATAACCATTGTTTACTACCTCTAGTATTGTCACCCCAATCTACTGGAGTTACTGTAATAGCAACAGACCTTGCTGCTATTACATCTACCCTCTCAGTTTCTTCTCAAAATACTACGGTGATTCTTTTTTTTTTTTTTTTAATACCAGTTTGCCTGTTTATACCAGTTTGATACCAGTTTGCCACTTCTTTGCTTAGAACTGCAATGATTCCTCCTTTTCACTGAGACTAAAAGCCAAAGTCCATACAATGGCCTACAGGTTTCATAATGTCTGCCTCAACCTAAAACTCTGATCTATTATAGTATTTCCCTTCACTCACTCAGCCCAGCCTCATAACATCCTTGTTCTTCCTTGAGCCTTTTAGGCAAGCTCTCACCTTATGACCTTGCTCTAGCTGTTTGTTTTCTTTGTATAATGCTTTTGTGTTTCCAACAGAATATACAATTTATCAATTAATTGTATCTCTGAAAATTTCTGAAGAAATAGATGGTAGATCTTTTCTCCTAGTTAATATGTCAGATTAAGGTACTATTAGACACAACTAATTTCAGTTAATCTGATATAATAAAAATTGCTTCCGCACTGACAAGGCTGATGTCTTATATGTAAGGTAGAAGAACCTCGTTTTTGTGAATAGTCAAAGCTAACTTCCTTTTTTCCAAAAGAAAGAAAGCTCATATGCACATACGCATATAAGCTCTTGATAATATTTTCCTGTCAGTTACTTTGCTGTTTCTGTCAGTTTCTACTTTACAACTCCACCCACCCTCTGTCCCTCCATACCTCTGCTTGACTGCCTCTTTTGCAACTCTATTTTGAGTTACACAGTGATTTGAGGAGATATAGGTTTTAAAAAGAAAAAAAAAAAAACAGGGCAAAGAAGATAAAATGACAGAATTTAGGGTTAATAGGAAAGGAGGAGGGCTTAGCTCCAAGTTCGTAAGCAATAATATATAATCATGCTTATAGGAAGGAAAAGAGGAGATACAGTTCTAAAAGTGCAGTGTTTTTGCATTTTGTTTCAGAAAGGGAAACATAAAAAGAGAAACTCAGGCAGAGCTGCCAAGAGTGTTAAAATAGATGAAAGGTAAAATAGGATTTTTTAAAATGCTGTTATTGACTCAGGAGTTGGATCACTTTTAAGTTCTTAAAATACAAGTAAGGATAATAATAGTGTAGCATAATTTTGAGTTGTATCATTTACTTTTGTATTTTACATAATTTCTTAATATCTTGGAATGTAGAGGGATTGATTCATCTCATAATTCAGCTAATAAAATTTATCATCAGTAGTTGGTATACAATCTCACTTGGGTTTTATTTTCTTATATTTACTTTTATTTATTTTACTTACAATTCATGTAGCTGGAAATCATTCTACCATATATGTGCTTAAAAGAAGGAACAGATTAATGTGTATTATGTAAGAGCGATTTTTTGTATGGATGTTACACAGCCAATGAGCAAAATGTGGCCATATAATCTTTCTGTATATTATTTATTATGCATATTACACATGTATTTTATATTATATATGAATACATATACATTATATTATATACAGTATAATAATATACACTATATATTATATATAATTATATATTATTTATTATTCTACTAGTTTTCATCAACAAAAATATTATGATTTGCATTTTCCCTTTTTAAGTAGATTACTCTGGAATCTGTTTGCTTTTTTTTTCTGTCCCTATGTTTTTTGGGGACAGTCTTTCCTGTTTGACTTTGATGGTAAGTAGTGAGAGAATGGTTTGCCCTGTATTCTATTTCTTTTATATTTCTGCAGAATATTTACATTCTCTTCATCTTTCATTGTCATTCTTTTTCTACTTAATTATTCCCCAAAATAGAACTTTCTATCTACTACCTTCAGTCCTGTTATCTTCATCTGACATTTAATCCTCATCTTTGTCTTACTGGAAGTGGGTTTTCTGGTTTTTTTTTTTTTTTTTTTTTTTTTTTTTTTAATTCACTCTCCAACCTTAACCTTTCCCCACCCTTTAAAAACTGAGCCTCTTAAGCCTTCCTTTCCCCATCTGCCTTGAAGTAAGACTGGAATATCTATTAGAATTTAGGGATATATTTCCATACATAGGTAATTTTAAGTTTTTGGTGTTCTGTCTCTATCCTTGATGAAATTATAAATCATATGTGCACTTGTACTACTGTCAAGTTTAGATACTTTGAAAGATGGATACATAGAGTAAGTTCACTTTAAACAACTACCATTAAACTCTAGGAATTATTTTCCAAAATTGTGTATGTCAATATTAAGGGCTTCAATAAGACAAATGAGCTCACTTGTTAAATTATCCATTCTAGGCTAGATTAATGGCAAAATGACTCATAAAGGATAATAAACATGTTATGGATTGAATATTTATGTCCCTCCAAAATTCAGCTGAAGCCCTAACCCCAGGTTGGCTGTATTTGGAGACAGAGTCCCTAAGGAAGTAATTAAGGTTAAGTGTGGCCATAAGGGTGGTAACTTAATCTAACTGGATTACTATCCTCATAAGGAGAGAGAGACACCAGAGATCAGTCTTGCAATATCTCTCTGTGCACCTGCACAAAAAATAAAAGCAAACAAAACACACACACAAATAAAGAGTAGCTATCTACAAGTCAGGAAGCGTTCTCACTAGGAATCTATCTGGCCCAAACACACTAATCTTGGACTTTTAGACATCAGGACTATGAAAAAATTCATTTCCAAATTTTGTGTTAGAAGCCCTAGTAATTCATACAATACCTGAATTATATCTTCCTTTTCATAACAGCTTGAGAAACCATTCTCAAGGGGTATACTGAAGTGAACAAGAGAGATTTTAAGGAAAATCAAGTTCATAATATTTATATCTTATTACTACTCAAAACACAGCATGTGATGCTGTATTTTCAATATTCATTTGCAATTATTCATCACTTGCTACTTCTACAATTTATTTTCTAAAGGTATAGATAAAAGTAAATGACTATCCAATAAAATAAAGGGATTCCAATCCCAGAAATTTTCAATGCACATATCTTCTTCATATAGAAATTAAATAGATTTATAATATTTGTATATTGTTAAATTTTTTTTAGATGAAGATTATCGAGATTATCACCTATCACTTTAATAATTGTTGCTAAATTACAGATGGTGTCATATAACATCAGTAGAGGCTAGAAACATTTTTTCCCAGGCTTCTTTTATTTTTTTCTTTAATTTTTGCACTTCCATTGAAAAACATGTTGCATTTCTTCTTTTCAGACAGTGTTAAGATTATTTTCTAAAGTCTTTGAAATTATTAACTCTGCTGTCCATATTACATCTTTTGAAAACTGGGTCCAAACTAGCTTCTTAGCAAGCAGATACAATTAATTATCTCTTGGTTGCTAGGCTTATATAGTATGGATACAGAATCTACTTATTTATTTTTGAAAGATTTATTCATTGATTTGAAAGAGAGAGAGAGTGAATGAACATATAGGGAGAAGAGGCAGAAGAAGATAGAAACTCACCCAGACTCTGCACAGAGCACAGAGCCTGATGCAGAGCTCAATCCCAGGACTCTGAGATCATGACCTGCGCTGAAATCGAGAATCTGTCGCTTAACCAACTGCACCACCCAAGTACCCCCAAAATCTATAAACTGCCATCATTCAACACTTATAATATATGATAACATAAAACAAGCGAAGGTTATGAGGTTCAATGCACATTAAATCAATAATTATATAGTTTCTAAGTAAAAAATAAGTTTCAATTATTGCAAGTTTCGTGGATAATCCAATATCATTTAAAAAACAAATTTAAAATATTCTACCTGTTACAATTTATGTATTTGTGGTGTGTATATGTGTATATGCATACACTTTGTACATACATACCTTTCCTTTATATATATATATATATTTCATATCTTATACATATTTTCATGTCATTTTTTACTTTAGTTGAATTTTCATTTTATTACCTAGAATATATTATCAAGAGTTAGAAATCACTTCAAGTAGATTGATATAAAAAGAAACAGGTATACTTCTAATTGTGAAAAGTTTGTGTTTGGCGGTTGCCTGGGTGGCTCAGTCATTCAAGCATCTGCCTTGATTTTGGCTCAGGTCATGATCTCAGGGTCCTCCGATCAAGCTCCTTGGTGGGCTCGGTGTTGAAAATGAAGCCTCCTTAAGATTCTCTTCCTTTCCTTCTACCCCTACCTCCAACTCCTTCCTTTTTTCTCTCTCACTCTCAAAAAAAAAAAAAAAAACAAAAACAAAAACAAAAAACAGACGTGTTTGAGCAGTAATGTTTCTTCCATTTCATTTCTTATTGAACAACTCTATTACTCTCAGTGTTAGATTTAGGCATTTTAATCAGTAACTTTACCTTTTTGAGTTTTTGGAAGAACATTTAAAGAAGCCCATATGAGAAAATAATTTGAAATATTCACATTTACACCAGAAAATGTATTAATTAATTCAAAGTTGTTTTAAAAAATCCAATTTTAAAATCTATTTTTATTTTTTAAATTCAATATTTGATATCAGTACCTCGAAGAAATTTTTTTGCAAAAGTAACTTCCTTTAAAAAAAAAAAAAAGCTTTGAATATTGACACCAAAGGAAGGAATACCTTCTGTATTTCACTATCCAACTCTAAACATGTCAACCTATCACAAAACATAATGAAGAGCTTTTAATATTTCCTTTTTTTATAAAATATCTCTTCCCTTATCTTTGTTCATCCAGGTGACATATGGACATTTAGCTTGTGAACATATATAACAATGGTATTGATTTCAAGTTGCCTTTCATAACTTCTTAGGTGAGTATATTGTATAAGTAAGATCTAGCATTACTTGGTTTTTCTTTCAACTCTTACCTTCTTCAGAACCTTTTTATTAATCCAATTTCAAAGTAAAATACTCTGTTACAATTGAATTTATCTTGTATATACAGACTTTTAGATGGCATTACTTTATAACTTGGAGGATTAGAGAGGTGTTTTGAAATGTGTAAAAATAGATTGATAAGTCTATGGTGGAGGGACGGGGGTGCAGAGAAAATAAGTACTTGTTAGTACAGGTCAGGACAAAGAGCTCTCTTTATTTATTTATTTTTCTCTCTCTCAGGTAAGGTGAAATACAAGAAAAATATGAGGAAAAAACATGATAAAACCAAGGTTCTGATGGATTCTTTAAGGTTGTCATGAGGAGAATGTTAAGTTCTCTTTTTCTTTTCCTACCTATGATAAACCTTCTCTTGATATATTAGAGGAAGAAAAGACATTTATCAGTAAGGATTTTAAAATATAGTTTGTACTGCTTCTTAGAGGAATGACATTAAGCAAAATTACAAAAATAGAAGCAGAAATTTATTTTTATACTCTTTAGTGTGGAAAAAATATTTATGAACTCACATTATTTTAGGTACAACTTTGGGTTGGATACATTGTAATAAATAAACCTATGTTAAAAAAAACAATCTATGGGAACAAATATACATATACTTAGATTTACAGTATACTGGAGCATTGTAAGAAAACATCTATAACATAGTAATTCATAGGAGAAGGATCTAAAAATAACTTGATAGCTGACTGGAAGATTATTATTGGAGTTCAAATGTCAAATCCTCAAAATGGCCTTCCTTAAACACTAGCTTATTTAAACCTACACCTCATATTAACCACTCTTCAGTAACTTACCAAGGCATGCCTTATTTCCTTTTTAGTCTTTAATCGGAGCCATATTTATCATATTTATCCCTTTGATAAATTATTGCCATATTTATCCCTTTGATAAATTGCCATATTTATCCCTTTGATAAATTATTTATTGTCACTTTCTACTAGATTTTGAGCTCCAATGGATAACTCCCCATTTGTCTTAATAAAAACTCTATCCATGACCAAAATGTAGTCAGTTTCCTCTGATCAGTTTTTTTGACTAGGCCTCATCTTGTGACCTTGTCTTCACCTGTCTCCTCCAGTTTTAGTAAGAATTCTGGGGGGCCAGCCTAGCAGGAATCATCCTACCTTGATGTTTGACTACTATTACAAGAGTCTTTTTTTTTTATTTTTTTTAAAGATTTTATTTATTTATTTGTCAGAGAGAGAGGGAGAGAGAGCGAGTACAGGCGGACAGAATGGCAGGCAGAGGGAGAAGCAGGCTCCCTGCCGAGCAAGGAGCCCGATGCGGGACTGGATCCCAGGACGCTGGGATCATGACCTGAGCCGAAGGCAGCTGCTTAACCAACTGAGCCACCCAGGCGTCCCTATTACAAGAGTCTTAAAGTCTATATTATAATTCTAACAAGTGTTAGAATTTAATGATCTTCTCCACCACTTTATACTCAGCATCTGTAATAGTCCCTGGCATGCAGAAAGCCATGATATACATTCCCTAAAGGCATGGATGATTCCATGATTAATAGTGATGTTAAATATGTAAAAGAATTAAAGTTTGTGTGTGTGTGTGTGTGTGTGTGTACAACACACTGAACAGATACATACTTAGAAGACAGTATAACAAAGACATCAGAATCTCAGGCTCTGGAGTCCTATTTCATGAGTTTGATGTATGATAGGACCACTGATGAGTTGTGTGACTTTAGACAAGTTATCAATCTCGTGGAGCCTCAGTTTCCTCAGTTGTGAAATATGGTTAATAAAAGTACCAAATAATGGGGTTGTTAAGACAATAATGATGAGTTAATAGTCTGAATTTGTGAAAAATAATAGATAAAATATGCAGTTAATAAACAGTGGTTATCATTAAGGACTGTACTAGCAATACCACTGACTCAGTGCGTATTGCACACATTAAAGGGACTATTCCATAACCCTATTTTAAGAGATTTAGTCTGAAAAAAAAAAAAAAGCCATCTATTCACTTGAAATTCTGGTACATGACAGGTTTTTACTTGCTCCCTTTTCTTGCTGTTTTATATATTTTTGCTTACATCGTAAATGCAATTTTGAGATCTCACCATTCTATAACTATAGAACCTTAAACCTGGGTGAACACAATTTCGTTCTTCATGCCCAGTCATCTTTGACTTGTTTTTCCAGTTTAATTGAAGTGTTAGTGACATAGTACTGTAGCATTTTGAAGTGTACAGCGTAACAGATTTACGTTAGGAAGTAATTACAACCATAAGTTTAGTTAGCATCAACCATCTGCGATAGATTCATAATTTCTTTCCTTGTGATGAGAACTCAGTATTTACTCTAACGACTTTCACAGAAGTTATACAGCAATGTTAACTGTAGTCGTCATGTTATATATCTCTAGTATTTATTGTTCTTATAACTGGAATTTTGTACCTTTTTACCACCTTCCTCTAGTTCTTCCTCCCTTCAGCTTTATGCCTCTGGTAACCACAGATCTGATCTTTTTTTTTTTTTTTTTTTATGAATTCAGGTTTCTTCATGTACATATAAGTTAGATAATAAAATATTTATCTCTCTCTGACTTACTTCACATAGTATAATGCTCAAGTCCATCTATATTGTCACAAATGGCAGGATGTCCTCTTTCGTTATGGCTGAATAATATCCCATTGGTTATAAACACAACTTTTTAAAAATATTTTTTAAATGTTTATTAACATATAATGTATTATTAGCCCCAGGGGTGCAGGCCTGTGAATCGCCAGGTTTACACACTTCACTGCACTCACCACAGCACATACCCTCCCCAATGTCCATAACCCCACCACCCTCTCCCTACCCACCTCCCCCAGCAATCCTCACTTTCTTGAGATTAAGAGTCTCTTATGTAAACACAACGTTTTTATTCATCTATCGATGAATAGATGTTAAGTTTACTTTGATATCTTGGCTATTATAAATAATGTTGCTATGAACATGGGAGTGCAAATAGCTTTTGAAGTATTCCCAGATGTGGAGTACCTGTGTCATATGGTAGTTCTACTTTTAGTATTTTAAGAAGTCTCTATAATAATTTCCATAGTGCCTGTGCCAGTTTATAATCCCACCAACAGTGTATGAAAGTAAACTTTTCTTCATAGCCTTGCCACTATTTGAAAATAGTCATTTTCAAATGACTTTTTGAAAATAGTCATTTTTAAAAGGCATGAGGTATATCTCATTGCAGATTTGATTTGCATTTTCTTAATGACTAGTACTGTTTAGCATCTTTTTGTATACTCATTGGAATGCATATATCTTCTTTGAAAATAGTCTATTTAGATCTTTTGCCTAATCCTAATAGGATTCATAGTTTTTTATTTGTTTTGCTGTTGAGTTGTAGGAATTACTTATATATTTTGTCTATTAACCCCTTATCAGATATATGGTTTGCAGATATTTTTCCTATTCTATAGATGGTCTTTTGACTTTGTTGATTTTTTTCTGTGCAGTCCCACTTGTTTGTTGAAGTCATTTTTTTTTTAACTTACTGATTTTGCTTTAGGTGTCATATAAAAACATAACAAAACACAAAACCTAAAAAGACCCATGTCAAGGAGTTGTGTGTGGGGTTTTTTTGTTTTTTGTTTTTTTGTTTTTGTTTTAAGAATATCTAAGAATTTCATGGTTTCAGGTAAAGTCTTTAATCTGTTTTAAGTTAATTTTTCCAAGTGCTGTAGTATAGGGGTCTGTTTTTCATTCTTTTTCATGTGACTGTCCAATTTTAGAAGCAACATTTATTGAAGAAAAATCTTTTCTCCATTGAGTATTTTTCATTCACCTGTCAAGTATTAGTTGACCCAAATGTACCCAAGCTTATTTCGCTCCCAGTTCTGTACCATTGCTCTCTTTTGCTGCCTTTATGCCAGCACCATACTGTTTTGATTACTATAGCATTACAGTATAGCTTGACATCAGGAAGTGTGATGACTTCCACTTTGTTTTTCTTAGGATTCCTTTGGCCATTCAAGGTGGTTCCATATAAATTTTAGAGTTGTTTTCTCTACTTCTATAAAAACTGCCTTTGGAATCTTGATAGGAATTGCACTGAATCTATAGATGGTTTTGGGTAGTATTGACATTTAATAGTACTGATTCTCTTCATCCATGAATACAGGGTGGCTTTCTATTTATTTGTATCTTCTTTGATGTATTTCATCAATGATGTGCTTTATCAATATTTTCAGAGTAAAATGTTTTCATCTCCTTGATTAAGTTTATTTCTAACTACTTTATTGTTTTTGGTGCTGGTGTAAATGGTATAATTTTATTTTTTTTCCAAATAATTCATTGTATGGAAATGATACAATTTCCATATATTAGCTTTGTATCTTGCAATATTACTGATTTAATTGATTAGAGCTAACTGTTTTGGGGTGGAATCAGGATTTTCTCTGCGTAAAATTATGTCATTTGTAAATAGACATTTTTACTTCTTCCCTTCCAAGCCTGATGCCTTATATCTCTGTTTCTTGCCTGATTGCTCTGGGAAAGACTTCCAACACTATATCAAATGCAAGTGGTGAGAAGTGGGCATCCTTGTCTTGTTCCTGATTGTAGTAAAAAAGTCTCCAACCTTTCATCATTGAATATGATATTAGCTCTTGGCTTGTCATATATAATCTTTATCATGTTGAAGTAAGTTTCTACTATGCATAATTTGTTAGATTTTTATTATGAATGGGTGTTGAATTCTGTCAGATGTTTCTCCTGTGCATATTGAGATATTCCCTTTTATAATTAATGTTTTACACTAATTCATGTACACCAAAACATTCTTTCACCCCAGTTATAAGTACCACTCAATCATGTTAAGTGGCTTTTAAAAATATTTTTATTTCAGTTTGGTAATATTTCAAGAACTTTTGCATGTATATGCATCAGAGATATAGAATGATAGTTTTATTTTCTGGTATGTCCTTTTCTTTGATATTAGGATAATGCTGGCCTCATAGAATGAATTTGGGAGTGTTTCACCTTTTTATTTCTTGGAAGAGTTTGTGAAATATTGGTATTAATCTTTCCTTAAATGTTTAGTAAAGTTAATCAATGAAGCCTTCTGGTCTTGGGTTTTTCTTTGTTGGAAGATTTTTGATTACCAATTGAATCACCTTACTAGTAATTGGTCTATTTGGACTTTCTATTTTTTCTTGATTCAGTCTTGGTAAATTGTATATTCCTGAGAATTTTTCCATTTCTTCTAGGTTTTGCAGTTTATTGGAGTATATATGTTAATAGTAGTCTCCTCTAATCTTTTGTATTTCTGTTGTGTCAGTTATAATGTTCCCACCCAATTTCATTTATAATTTTGCTTATTTGAACCTTTTTTTTTTTCTTTAGTGAATCCAGGTAAAGATTTGTCAGTTTTGCTCCTTTTTTAAAGAAACAACTTTAAGGTTGGTTAATCTTTTTCGCTGTTTTCCTGTTCTCTGTTTCACTTATTTCTGCTCTAATCTTTCTTATTCCTCTCCTTTTGCTAACTTTTGGCTCAGTTTATCTTTTTTCTATTTTCTTAAAGAGTAGAGTTAGGTTGTTTTTCTGGGATCTTTCTTTCTTCTTAATGTAGACATTTATTGCCATAAATCTCTCCTTTGCTTTTGGCTTCAGCCTTGAAATTTTATGAGTTGTATGGGTTTTTCCATTTTTGCTGTGTAATCTATAATTTTTTCTTTACTTTCTATAATTTTCCTTTAATTTCTTCTTAGAGTGTTTCATGTGTTCATCTATTTTCCAATTCCTTCTTGTTATGTTTAGTTTCATACTGTTGTCATCAGAATATTTACTACATATAATTTCAGTAATCTTGAATTTGCTTACTTGTCCTGTGGCCAAATGGTTTGTCCTAGAAAATATTTCATGTGCTCTTTCAAATTTGTCTTCTGCTTTTGTTACATAGAATGTTCTGCAAATATCTGTTAGGTCCGTTTAGCCTTTTGTGTTGTTCAAATCTCCTATATTCTTTGAATATAGAATATTAAGTTCCCAATTACTATATTACTGTTTGGATATCTTTTTAGTTCCATTAGTTTGTACTTTATAGATTTAGGTGCTCTAATGTTGGACACAAAATTATTTACAATTATTAAGTCTTCTTGATGTATTGACCTCTTCATCATAATATAATCACCTTCTTCTTTTTTACCACTCTTAAGTCTATTATGTCTAAGTATAACTACCCATGTTTTTCTTTTTTACTATTATCATTTTTTAAAATATCTATTTCATCCCTTCACCCTTGGTTTACTTATGTCTTTAAGGCTTATCTGAGTCCCTTATAGGTAGCAAATTGTTGGATCTTGTTTTATATCCATTTAGCCATTCTGTGTCTTTTGGAGAATTTAGTTCATTTATATTTGAAGTGATTATTGATAGTTAAGGCCTTACTAGTGCTATATTTTTCTTGTTTTCTAGTTGTTTGTTGATCCTTATTTCTTATCCTACTGTCTTTTTTTGTGCTTTTTGATATATTTTGGTACTACGTTTTGGCTTCTTTATCATGTCCTTTTGTGTAATTGCTACAGGTTTTTCCATGTGGTTACCATGAGGTTTACATAAAATATTTTAAATTTGTAACACTATTTTAAACTAATAACAACTAAATTAAATACAATTCTTATGCTTTACACTTCTCCTTTCCCTCACATTTTAACTTTAGTTTGTGCAACTAGTAACATTGTTATAGTTATAGATATTTTACATTTGTTTAACTTTATTTTATTTTTTTTTTAATTTTTTATTTTTTATAAACATATATTTTTATCCCCAGGGGTACAGGTCTGTGAATCACCAGGTTTACACACTTCACAGCACTCACCAAATCACATACCCTCCCCAATGTCCATAATCCCACCCCCTTCTCCCAAACCCCCTCCCCCCGGCAACCCTCAGTTTGTTGTGAGATTAAGAGTCACTTATGGTTTGTCTCCCTCCCAATCCCATCTTGTTTCATTTATTCTTCTACCCACTTAAGCCTCCATGTTGCATCACCACTTCCTCATATCAGGGAGATCATATGATAGTTGTCTTTCTCTGCTTGACTTATTTCGCTAAGCATGATACGCTCTAGTTCCATCCATGTTGTTGCAAATGGCAAGATTTCATTTCTTTTGATGGCTGCATAGTATTCCATTGTGTATATATACCACATCTTCTTGATCCATTCATCTGTTGATGGACATCTAGGTTCTTTCCATAGTTTGGCTATTGTGGACATTGCTGCTATAAACATTCGGGTGCATGTGTCCCTTTGGATCACTACATTTGTATCTTTAGGGTAAATACCCAATAGTGCAATTGCTGGGTCATAGGGCAGTTCTATTTTCAACATTTTGAGGAACCTCCATGCTGTTTTCCAGAGTGGCTGCACCAGCTTGCATTCCCACCAACAGTGTAGGAGGGTTCCCCTTTCTCCGCATCCTCGCCAGCATCTGTCATTTCCTGACTTGTTGATTTTAGCCATTCTGACTGGTGTGAGGTGATATCTCATTGTGGTTTTGATTTGTATTTCCCTGATGCCGAGTGATATGGAGCACTTTTTCATGTGTCTGTTGGCCATCTGGATGTCTTCTTTGCAGAAATGTCTGTTCATGTCTTCTGCCCATTTCTTGATTGGATTATTTGTTCTTTGGGTGTTGAGTTTGCTAAGTTCTTTATAGATTCTGGACACTAGTCCTTTATCTGATATGTCGTTTGCAAATATCTTCTCCCATTCTGTCAGTTGTCTTTTGATTTTGTTAACTGTTTCCTTTGCTGTGCAAAAGCTTTTGATCTTGATGAAATCCCAATAGTTCATTTTTGCCCTTGCTTCCCTTGCCTTTTGCGTTGTTCCTAGGAAGATGTTGCTGCGGCAGAGGTCGAAGAGGTTGCTGCCCGTGTTCTCCTCAGGGATTTTGATGGATTCCTTTCGTACATTGAGGTCCTTCATCCATTTTGAGTCTATTTTTGTGTGTGGTGTAAGGAAATGGTCCAATTTCATTTTTCTGCATGTGGCTGTCCAATTTTCCCAGCACCATTTATTGAAAAGGCTGTCTTTTTTCCATTGGACATTCTTTCCTGCTTTGTCGAAGATTAGTTGACCATAGATTTGAGGGTCTATTTCTGGGCTCTCTATTCTATTCCATTGATCTATGTGTCTGTTTTTGTGCCAGTACCATGCTGTCTTGATGATGACAGCTTTGTAATAGAGCCTGAAGTCTGGAATTGTGATGCCACCAACGTTGGCTTTCTTTTTCAATATCCCTTTGGCTATTCGAGGTCTTTTCTGGTTCCATATAAATTTTAGAATTATTTGTTCCATTTCTTTGAAAAAGATGGATGGTACTTTGATAGGAATTGCATTAAATGTGTAGATTGCTTTAGGTAGCATAGACATTTTCACAATATTTATTCTTCCAATCCAGGAGCATGGAACATTTTTCCATTTCTTTGTGTCTTCCTCCATTTCTTTCATATATTTTAAATTTGTAACACTATTTTAAACTAATAACAACTAAATTAAATACAATTCTTATGCTTTACACTTCTCCTTTCCCTCACATTTTAACTTTAGTTTGTGCAACTAGTAACATTGTTATAGTTATAGATGTTTAACTTTAAAACTAGAGTTGTAAGTGAATTATGTACCACTATTACCACATTACAGAATCTAACTTGAGCAGTATATTTATCATTATTAGTAACATTTATGTTATCTTGTGTTTTTATGATAATTAGCAACCTTTTATTTCTACCCAAAGAACTCCCTTTAGCATATCCTGTAAGACTAGTCTAGTGGTAACGGATTTTCTCAGTTTTTGTTTGTTTGGGATAGTCTTTTTTCCTTTATTTGTTTCTGAAGAATAGCTTCATCACTATTGTTGCTTCACATTTGTTTCTTCTAATATTTTAGATATGCCATCCAATTCTCTTCTGGCCTAAAATTTCTGTTAAGAAATCTGATGGTCAGGTGCCTGGGTGGCTCAGTTGTTAAGTATCTGCCTTTGGCTTAGGTCATGATCCCAGGGTCCTAGGATCGAGTCCCACATCGTGCTCCCTGCTCAGCAGGGAGTCTGCTTCTCCCTCTCCCACTCCCCCTGCTTGTGTTCCCTCTCTCTCTCTCTCTCTCTCTCTCTCTCTCTGTGTGTCAAATAAATAAATAAAATCTTAAAAAAAGAAAAGAAAAGAAAAGAAAGAAATCCGATTGTCAGCAACCCTGTTGGGACCCCTCTCACTCCTGAGATCTTTTTTTCTGTATCATCATTTAATAAAACTCTATCTCTTTAAAAAAGAAAAAGAAAAAATAAAAAGGAAAAGGAAAGGAAAGGAAAGGACAGGAAAGGAAAGGAAAGGAAAGGAAAGGAAAGGAAAGGAAAGGAAAGAAGGAAAGGAAAGGATGTCTGATTGACTTGTGGTGGCTCACTTGCATATAACTTCTTTTTTGCTGCTCTTAAATTTTTTTTTCTTACTTTTGACACCTTAATATTGTGTTATTCAAGACCAACTTATTTGGGGTCACTTGAACCTTTTGTATACAGATGTCTTATTCTCTCTACCCAGATTTGGTGAGTTTTCACCGATTATTGTTTTAAAGATACTTTGCATCCTTTTTTATTCCTCTTCTCCTTTTGGAATTTCCATAATGTAAACATGTTTATTTTCACTGTGTCTCATAAGCACCACAGAATTCCTCACTCTTTAATTCTTTTGTAATTTGTTCCTCTGACTGGATAATATTAAATGTCCCATCTTCCAATCGGCTGATTTAATCTCCTGCATGGCTCAGGCGGCTTTCGAAGCTTTTTTTTTTTTAATTTATTTTTTATTTATTTTCAGCATAACAGTATTCATTATTTTTGCACCACACCCAGTGCTCCATGCAATCCGTGCCCTCTATAATACCCACCACCTGGTATCCCGACCTCCCACCCCCCCGCCACTTCAAACCCCTCAGATTGTTTTTCAGAGTCCCTAGTCTCTCATGATTCACCTCCTCTTCCAACTTCCCCCAACTCCCTCCTCCTCTCTAACTCCCCTTGTCCTCCATGCTATTTGTTATGCTCCACAAATAAGTGAAACCATATGATAATTGACTCTCTCTGCTTGACTTATTTCACTCAGCATAATCTCTTCCAGTCCCATCCATGTTGATACAAAAGTTGGGTATTCATCCTTTCTGATGGAGGCATAATACTCCATAGTGTATATGGACCACATCTTTCTTATCCATTCATCCGTTGAAGGGCATCTTGGTTCTTTCCACAGTTTGGCGACTGTGGCCATTGCTGCTATAAACATTGGGGTACAGATGGCCCTTCTTTTCACGACATCTGTATCTTTGGCGTAAATACCCAGGAGTACAATTGCAGGGTCATAGGGAAGTTCTATTTTTAATTTCTTGAGGAATCTCCACACTGTTCTCCAAAGAGGCTGCACCAACTTGCATTCCCATCAACAGTGGAAGAGGGTTTCCCTTTCTCCACATCCCCTCCAACACATGTTGTTTCCTGTCTTGCTAATTTTGGCCATTCTAACTGGTGTAAGGTGATAACTCAATGTGGTTTTAATTTGAATCTCCCTGATGGCTAGTGATGATGAAAATTTTTTTCTTGTGTCTGATAGCCATTTGTATGTCTTGATTGGAGAAGTGTCTGTTCATATCTTCTTCCCATTTTTTGATATGATTGTCTGTTTTGTGTGTGTTGAGTTTGAGGAATTCTTTATAGATCTTGGATATCAACCTTTTGTCTGTACTGTTATTTGCAAATATCTTCTCCCATTCCGTGGGTTGCCTCTTTGTTTTCTTGACTGTTTCCTTTGCTGTGCAGAAGCTTTTGATTTTGATGAAGTCCCAAAAGTTTATTTTCTCTTTTGTTTCCTTTTCCTTTGGAGACATATCTTGAAAGAAGTTGCTGTGGCTGATATCGAAGAGATTACTGCCTATGTTCTCCTCTAGGATTCAAAGCTCTTTACTGAATTCTTTTCAGCTCTAGCATTCATTATTTTTTTTTATGCTGTATCTTTGTTGAACTTCTTTTGTTCTTGTTCTTGTAATTTTCTTCTTGTAATTGTTTTCCTAATTCCATTTGATTGTCTCTGTGACATTGTAGTTCACTAAACTTCCTGACTTCCTTAAGGGGATTATTCTGAATACTTGAATGATTCATAGATCTTTACTTTTCTAGGGTCAGTTGTGTTTTATTAGTTTCCTTTGCTGATATCATATTCTTTTTTTTTTTTTTTTTCCCATGAACCTAATTCCTCATGTTGGAATCCATGCATGTGAGTAATAGTGCTCCTCTTTCAGACTTTACAGGTTTATTTTGGCAGAGATGGTTCATCACCAGTCAGCCCAGTTTGTGTTTTTGGACATACCTGCAGAAATGTCATTAGGACCTATTTTTAGGTGAGGCAGCTATTCAAGGTGAGGTGTAAAAGGGGGTATAAAACTGGCTAATGTTGAATAGGACTTCTGGTTTGGTTCTCTGCCCAACTGAAACGGTAGGATTGATTCCACAGTTCCCTGGATTCTCTGGTTAGGCTTACTAGATGATCTGGACTGGATACAGATAATATAATTCTTTTTCAGTTACTGACTTTTCATTTTGCCTTATTTGTATTCACATACATAACTGTATTTTACTCTCGCAAAAAAATTACAGATAGGGATTTGGGTTTTTATTCATTTCCCCCACAAAGTTTAAATGGAATCCCAAAATTAATTTATTTAGAAATGGTATTGAAAACTATTACCAGATATTATTTATGGGCGTGGAAATTCACTTAGTGATGTAGTTATATAATATTACAATATGAAGACTAACTTTTAGAAATGATAATGTTAGCGATTTAATTAAGATGTTACATTGTAGAAATAAGTCATGATCATAAAATTTAATCAAAGAGACTAAATTATACTGTACTGTAATGTTCTTTCCACTTTAATTGTATAGTGTCTATCCAATGTTTAAGGGAAGAATTGGTATCACTTCATTTGTGATTTATCTATATGTAATGTACTATTTTCCAATCTCCTTATTAGTGTAGCATTTTTAAAGGAGCATTTTGGAAGGAGGGAGCGCCTGGGTGGCACAGTCAGTTAAGTATCCAACTCGTGGTTTCAGCTCAGGTCATGATCAGGATCCTGGTCAGGTCTCCATGTTCAGTGCAGAATCTGCTTGAGTTTTTCTATCCGTCTCTCCCTGCCTTTCATGCCCACTTGCTTGCTCTCTCTCTAAAAAAAGATACATTTTTTTTAAAGCATTTTGGACTAATTCAGTGCTCATGCCTAGTATATTAAAATGTTTTACATTATTAATTATTTTTTATCACTAGTTTATAAGATGATTTTTTAGAGCCTTAAGTTTCTGATCATGGGGGTGCCTGGGTGGTTCAGTGGGTTAAGCCTTTGCCTTTGGCTCAGATCATGGTCTCAGGGTCCTGGGATTGAGCCCTGCATCAGGCTCTCTGCCCAGCAGAGATCCTGGTTCCCTCCTCTGCCTGCCTCTCTGCTTACTTGTGATCTTTATCCATCAAATAAATAAAATCTTTAAAAAAAACTTCTGATCATGTTTATAACTTATAGGTGTTATTCTCATTGCATCTTAGAATATATAAAATATTACTTATTAACAATGGAGTTATGTACAGAGTATGCATTTGAGAGCTAGGCCCTGGCTGTCTGATGCTGTTTTATACTTCTGTGATGAGAAAGGAAACAGTGTAAGGGAAAGAATGTTTCATTGGGAAACTCAAAGTAGGTTTCTAGAAAGAAATCAGCAAACCTCTTGCAGTTATGGTATCCACATTGATAAAAGACTAATGATCATTATGTATCTTTAATTTTTTTATTTTTTCTGAATAGTACAATAAATTAGAGGAGTTGTGAAATTCCTACTTGTTTCTTTTATTTTAGTATTGAAGAAAATTATTATTTTTCCATAATTTTCTACTATTAGAATTGAGACCAGATGCTTTTACACAATCATGTCTTAGAGAAAATCAGGATATTTGAGAATGTAATGTATTTTAAAATTTTAGGATTCAGAATAGAAATTTTGAATTTGGAATGATAGAATTCATGGTAATAATGGTAAAATTACTCTAAGAATTTTGAAAATTATTGCAATATCTATATCCCTTTGGATATATCCAATAGATATATCAATTTTTAAGTATTTTGATAATTTATAATAGCTGTGAATACTGAGTTGACTATTCATTCTAAAACACTTGAGGCATACTGTGCTGTGCAATAATTAATTTGCTTCTCCTTCCTTAAAGAAAAACTGTTTCTACCTTTATTCCTGAAATTCAAACATTTTCTGGGAATTTTTTTCTATTTTTTTTCAGGTGACAGTGGCCAATCTTAGTCATTAGTCATATATATCAGAAAAAACAAAAAACAAAAAAAAACACAACCTCTCCACTATATACCTTTTTTTCAGTCCAGAGTCATTTAAGTTCATTTTTGATGCCAAAATACCAAGTTGTACCATATTCATGAATAGCTCACTACATCGTTAAATTTTATTTTACATTTGTTTTCCCTATAGAATTATTGCAAATAAGTATATTTGAGGCTTCAAGTAACAAGGCTTACCCTTTGATCATAGTTTTCCTTATGCTAAAATACATGGCATTTGAACTGCTTATTCTTTTCAAGTAACACTTTTTGTACTTGCTAGAGTAACTGCTTCTGAATTAATTATGCCTGCTATGAAAAAAAGAGCCTTAAATTATAAAGCATTAATCTTACACCTTTCAGAAATAAATCATGTTAAATGACATCTATTGAAAACCCAGACATGTAGAATTCAGATTAATATTATACATAATGCTAAAAATATATTCTCCTAAAAAGCCTAAGTCAAGTATTTGTATTCTGTCCATTTTTTTTTAAGATTTTATTTATTTATTTGTCAGAGAGAGAGAGGGAGAGCAAGCAAGCACAGGCAGACAGAATGGCAGGCAGAGGCAGAGAGAGAAGCAGGCTCCCTGCCGAGCAAGGAGCCCGATGTGGGACTCGATCCCAGGACGCTGGGATCATAACCTGAGCCGAAGGCAGCCGCTTAACCAACTGAGCCACCCAGGCATCCCTGTCCATTTGTTTTTTTCTCAATTGTACTTACTCAGGTGTCCCAAACCCTTTAAAAAAAATAGCTTAAATAATTTTTTAAGCAAAAATGTGGAAAAAAAAAGTGACAAAAATGCAATTTACACCTAATTTCTCTTTGAAATGAATGATTCTTCTTAACACACTGTAATTCTCCAAGAGTAGCTGGAGGGCACACTTCCTCATTTTAATAGTATTAAGTATTTATATCAGTTTCTTTCATATTTGTAAGTATCCAAAAGTGGAAGGAGAAGCAAAATAAACAGCACTGCAAATGTACAATTAATTATTTTAATTAAGACACTTTGCAATCCTTATATATAATCTTAGTTTTATGATCATTATTACTAGCTTTTACATATCATTGTTAGCTTTTACAAATAAAAGTGTTGGTGCTAATTCTAAAACCACTTTCCAATATCAGATTATATATCTGAATACCAGAAAATGATGATGAAAATGTTTAAATAACATTTAAGGATTGAAACGAATATAGAGATATTGCATGCTTATGGCAATATAGAAAGTGAGTCAAGCAGAAATACTGGAAACATATTTCATATGATGAAGTCTGTGAAAACACCAAGGAGCATATCCCTTTTATTATAAACATATATACTGAAAATTAAGGTAGTTTAAAAAATTAAAGCTCTTAAAACTTAAAATAGTTTCAACTGTAAAACTTTGTGGCTGAATGACACCAGTCTTGATTTATAGCCATTTAGCTCTATGAACAAAAGAAGCTGTTAACTGACAAATGGTTGTATTCCAAACTTTTAAGTCAGATGTTAGCTTCTTTACAGTTCCCCAGAGAAGCAAATGGTTAGCTTATAAAAACTAATATGTAACTATATATAGTTATATATATTTATATATACTTATTTATATAGTTATATATACTTCTGAGGAAATAGTGTGCACTTGTAGAAGAGGATTTGGTTAATCTAATATTTTAATAAGCATTAATTGAAAAATAATCATTTATTATATAGTATTTATAATTCTTATCAAAAACAGTATGTCTTGATACTATTCTTTCTCTTTCAGTTTCTAAAGCTATGCAGACTTCTCAACACTATCTCAGAACTCTGAACAAACCAAAAATAAGAATGAGACATTATTGGTAATCAACTTTATTATTCTGCTGGTTATCTCATTAAATATTTAAGTTTTCAATACATGCATATATTAATATTGTATGACAGTCATGTTTTTAAATTTTTAATATTATTTGTGACAGTTTTAAATGTTTTAGCAATATATCTGATTGGATCACCTTCTAGAGTCAGTTATATCATAGCAATTGCCTGAGAAACATATCTTATAATCCACTGAAGCCCAGGTACACCTCTTTGTTTCTGAAGTGAATCTCCAGTTTAAACAATACAGCATACAGAATTTGCATGTATATCCATCAGAGAAATAGAACTAGAGTTTTCAAATTTAGTCATATTTATAATCTGAGACTTTTATTTATTTATTCATTTATTTATTTATAATGATTTTGTTTATTTGTCAGAGAGAGAAAGAGAGAGACAATAAGCAGGTGGAGTGGCAGGCAGAGAGAGAAGCAGACTCCCAGCCCAGTGGAGCCCGATGCAGGACTCAATCCCAGGACTCTGGGATCATGATCTGAGCCAAAGGCAGATGCTTAACCAACTGAGCCATGCA
This sequence comes from Mustela nigripes, assembly GCF_022355385.1. Lineage (NCBI taxonomy): Eukaryota > Metazoa > Chordata > Mammalia > Carnivora > Mustelidae > Mustela > Mustela nigripes. The sequence continues at coordinate 178,286,325 of NC_081557.1, forward strand.
GGCATTCCCAATATGAGACTTTTAAAACAATTTTTAAAACAGTATTTACTATGATTAAGCATCTGTATTCTATGGTTTCCATAAAATAATTATAAGGTTGGTGTCTTAAACAATGCAAATTTATTATTTTACAGATCTATAGATCAGACATGAAAAAATGAGTCTCCCTGGGTTAAAACCTAAGTGCTGGTATTGCTTCATTCCTAGCTGGAGGCTTTTGGGGAAAATCATTTCATTGTTCCAGATTTTTGAGGCTGGCCATATTCCTAAACTCCTGGCCCCTTCCTCCATTTTTAAAGCCAGCAATGTTAGATCTTTATAAATATTCTGCCATCATCACATATACTTTAATTATAGCCAGGGAGGACATTCCTTTTCATAATCTATATAATTAAATTGGGCCCAGATGGATAATACAAATAATACAAATCCTTAATCTTTTTTTTTTTTAAAGATTATTTACTTTAGAGAGAGAGTGTGTAGAGAAGGGACAGAGAGAAATTCAAGCAGACTCTGTGTTAAAGCATGGAACCTGGCATGGAGGTCCAGCCCATCACCCTGAAGTAACAACCTTAGCTGACATCAAAAACAGGACACTAAATGAATGAGCCACCCAGGGGCCACCCCCCAAAAATCCTTAATCTTAAACACATCTTCCCTGTAAGATAAAACATTCACAAATTCCTAGGCTTAGGGATTGGATCTCTTTAGGAGGCTATTATTTTGCCCATCATTAGTAGATTTACCCACTCTATATCTATTGATGAAAAGCCAACTAATACTTCTTGAAAAATGAAAAACAAAATCAAAATCTGAAAAATACAATATTTTAAAAAGACTGGAGTAATTCATTACCAAATGGACTCTGTCTTTAGGGAGTTTTTATTTTAGTGGGATAGAGTATGAACCATAAATCAAATAAATCAAATAAATGCATACTGTGATTCTAAATAGTGAAAGTGGCATAAAAATATACAGCTGTGTAAGAGTATAGTGAATGTTTCATCTAAGGGGGAACTAATTTAAATAGTGTACTTACATAAGGTATCCATGAAAAATTGAAAGAAAAAACACAATGAAGTCAGTCATCAGATGAGTCTTCAGAAGACATGGCCAAAAATATTCTGCAAGTTGAAATGAAACAGTGTTTAAAGAAATATAAAAAGAGCAGTGCTCCTGAAGCATGGTAGGCAAGAGGAAATATTGTACAAAATTAAGTTTGGGAGATATTTATATATAAAAATAAGGATGTCAGATTGGAAACAGATATATTAAGTCAAAGATCAGAGATGGAGATGGTCTCCAGCAAAGGGTTGTTAATGCGAGCCTTGAGATGGCTTTCCAGGAGGATCCAAGATGGAGGAAAAATGAGGAAAAATAATAAACAGGATAGTGCTATATCTAGAAAGAAAAATGAATAAATGTTTCAAAGAGTGATCAACCGTAATTACATGGGAGATTAACCAACACTTAAGAGATTCTAAAAATTGATAAACATACTTTAAACATTTTAGTTTTACTTAAATATTCATTGATGTGGTAGACAAAGTTTTTACTTCCATCCAGCTCATTAATAAAACTGGAATGTAAATGGAGAATGATTCATGACTGTTTTCAAAGAGGTTTCTGCCATTTATAGTTGTAATATTCACACCTAATGCTATAACATATATTTTCTGTAGCCTTTCCAAACTATTTGCATTAATGCAAAAAATCTTTTCTTCTTTACAGTATTATTTTATCAATTTATGTAATAAGTATAATTGACACAATAGGTTTGATACATAACTTGATCACTGTTGAAAGCAGACATGTAAGGTTATTAAATTATAGAATAGGGGTGCCTGGGTGGCTCAGTGGGTAAAGCTTCTGCCTTCAGCTCAGGTAATGGTCTCAGGGTCCTGGGATCCAGTCACACATCTGGCTCTCTGCTCGGCAGGGAGCCTGCTTTTCTCTCTCTCTCTCTCTCTCTCTGCCTGCCTCTCTCCTATTTGTGATCTCTCTCTCTGTCAAGTAAATAAAATCTTAAGAAAAAAAAAAAATTATAGACCAGGAATGCCATGAGCTGTTGTTAGTGGGTTGGTTTTATAAGAAATTTGGAGAATGTCAGTTAATGAAATGAGTAGGTAAGTGAAGGGTAAACAAACTTGTAATACGTACCAGAAGTTAATGTTAAATGAATACAACAATCACTGCAGGATGGTTTAAAGAGCTATACCTAGTCATCACTTAAAACTAGAGAAATCAATCAAGTTACTATTAATAAAATGTTCAGCAGAGGATTAAGTAAATTACCAAAGTCAAATTTGGCATAGTATTGGGGTGTCTGGGTGGCTCAGTAAGTTAAATGTCTGTATTTGGCTCAGGTCACTACGTTTGTATCTTTAGGGTAAATACCCAATAGTGCAATTGCTGGGTCATAGGGCAGTTCTATTTTCAACATTTTGAGGAACCTCCATGCTGTTTTCCAGAGTGGCTGCACCAGCTTGCATTCCCACCAACAGTGTAGGAGGGTTCCCCTTTCTCCACATCCTCGCCAGCATCTGTCATTTCCTGACTTGTTGATTTTAGCCATTCTGACTGGTGTGAGGTGGTATTTCATTGTGGTTTTGATTTGTATTTCCCTGATGCCAAGTGATATGGAGCACTTTTTCATGTGTCTGTTGGCCATCTGGATGAAGAGTGCACAGGAAAAACAAATCCCTGTGGTAATTGGCTTGGAAAGTGAGAGCGGGTGAATTTTGTGAGTTCTTATTACCAGTGGGACTTAACGATCTGAAATTTTAAAAATAAGTGTGTTTGACTCTGGGAGAGCTCAGAGGCTGCTCTTGGAGAAAAAGCAAGGTAAATAGCCTGGGGATATATAGCATAGAAAAAGTCATCTGAAGAGCTTGGAGCACATCCCAGAGAGACAGTGTTTTTAGAGAGAATGCTATAGGAACAAAGGAACTTGCTGATGCCATTTTCCTTTCCCATCCCTCTGCATAAACACAGGGCCTCATGCAGAAACAAATACAGTGACCACACTTGCAACAAACTTGCTTATACCAAGCCCTCTAAAAAGAAGAACATCCTGGGGCACCTGGGTGGCTCAGTGGGTTTAGCCGCTGCCTTCGGCTCAGGTGATGATCTCAGGGTCCTGGGATCGAGTCCCGCATCAGGCTCTCTGCTCAGCAAGGAGCCTGCTTCCCTCTCTCTCTCTCTCTGCCTGCCTCTCCATCTACTTGTGATTTCTCTCTGTCAAATAAATAAATAAAATCTTAAAAAAAAAAAAAAAAGAAGAAGAAGAACATCCCTTTTCAGTTACACTTGCTTCAGGTGCAGCTTTGTGGGCCTCATCCCCAAAAGAATGGCCTATATCCCTGCTCATACCATGTTTCCCAACATGGCGGTTTTTTGGGGTGTCAGTTCCAGTGAGAGTGGCAACAGATCTCATTTCACAAATAGGTGAGGGGATACTTGGTTAAAACCTGCCACATTTAGGCATTTAGGCCAGGAATCAAACATTATCCACAACCAGCAGAGAGTCTGCAGACAACTGGCCTGAAAGATAAAATGGCCAAGACAAAACAGAAGAGCATAAGCACCACACCTCAGAGACACTCCTGGAAGTGTCAGTTCCTAGGGAACAGGGAACACTATACTGTGGTATACTACAGGACATCTTCCTCATAAGGCCATTACTTTGAAGCACAGGAGACATAGATAGAAATAGGCACAGAGTCTAATCTTATTGGCCATGGTCTTCTCCCGTCCCTATATTTGGGATAAATTCCTCAGTTTTCTCATTTTATGCAAGTGTAACAGATATAGTAACATTCCAGATAGAGAATTGAAAGTAATGATCATAAGGATACCCACTGGACTTGAGAAAAGAGTGGAAGACATGAGTGAGACCCTTAACACCTAGATAAGTAATAACACAGCAGAGAAAAAAGTTTCAGTAAATGAAATGAGAAGCATGCTTGATGGATTGAATAGCAGGATGGAAGAAACAGAAGAATGAATTAATGACTAGAAAATAAAAGAAAGTAATCAAACTGACTTTAAAAAATTACATAAAATGAGATTAGAGAGGGAACACAGTGACTCTGTCAAACATAATAATATGTATATTATAGGAGTCCCAGAAGAAGAGAGAAAAGGGGGAAGAGAATTTATTATACGAAATAATAACTAAAAACTTCCATAACCTGGGGAAGGAAACGGTTATCCACATCAATAAAACTCCCATCAAAATCAACAAAAGTAGACCCAAACCAAGACACATTGTAATTAAGCAGGTAAATTATAGTGATGCAGAAAAATGTTTTAAAGCAGAAAAACAAAAAATGGTAACTTATAAGGGAAAACCTATAAGGCTGGAAGGAGATTCTTCAACAAAAATGTAAGTCAGAATGGAGTGGCATGATATATTCAATGTGCTGTAAGGAAAAAAAAAAAAATGAAGCCAAGAATAGTCTTTTCAGCAAAGCTAGCATCCAGAATAGAAGGAGAAATAAAGAGATTCCCAGAAAACAAACAAACAAACAACAATAACAACAAAACCTAAAGGATTTCATGACCCCTAAACCAGCCCTGTAAGGAATATTAAAGGGGATCTTAGAGTGGAAAGCTAACATCAAGTTTAATGGGGGAAAAGGTATGCTTTTTCCCTTAAGGTTAGGAACAAGTCAAGGATGTCCACTCTCACAATATTTATTAAACATTGTTCTGGAACTCCTAGCCACAGCAGTCAGATAACAGAAGAAAGAAACGTCATCAGAATTACAAAGGAAGAAGTAAGCCTTGCATAATTTGCAGGTGACATGATACTCTATGTAGAAAGCCCAAAAGATTCTACCAAAAAACTACTAGAACTGATTTAAAGAAAAAATTCAGGACACAAAATCAATGTACAGAAATTTATTGTAGTTCTATATACCAATAATGAGACAGCAAAAAGAGAAATTAAGAAAAAATCTCATTACAAGTATACCAAAAATAAGATACTATAATACAATATTACCTTATATATTATTATCTTCTATATTATATCTTATTACTATCTTATATTATTTTGTAGATAATATAATACCTTATTTTTGGTGTGATTATAAATGTACCATTTTCTTAATTTTTCTTTCTGTTGCTTCATTATTTGGTGTATAAAACTGCAATAGATTTAATCTGCACATCTCTGTATTGATCACTAGCATAATGCTGATTGAAAAAAAGGATTCCCAGAAGACAACATAGACTATCAAGATTGTCCTCTTTGTAAGTTCAAAAAAAAAAAACAAACAAAAAAACTTCAACATATTGTGTAGTTAAACAAATACGCATGATACAAGTTAAAAAATGATTTTTTTAAGCATTTGGATTATGTTCAATCTGAGAATGATATCTGGATGAGACTGTAGGGAAGACAAAAATGTTTAGTATTGGCAGCATTCTGGATTTGAGAGTTAAATGGTGGCTATTATAACTAATTATTTGATAGTATATTTAAATAATAAAAATAGATACATAATCAGTTTTTATAGTACAGTACAAAATTATTTTTTTCTAATTCTGAGGTCTATAAAATATTATAAAAATAACAAAACCTGGTAATTTAATAGGAGATGATAATAGAAAACTAGTTAGTTTTATATGAGGAGTTCATCTCAAAAAGGTATATTATGGTCCAGTAAACAAATACTATTCTGAAGCTGTGTTGTGTGCAGGGGTGTGTGTGTGTGTGTGTGTGTGTGTGTGTGTGTGTGTGTAAATGATATTTTGGAGGAGTATATAGGTGTATGTGTATGTATAAATGTGAAAAAGTAGTCTGATATGGGCAATATACAGCAAACTCATATAATTCAATTATTTTTAACACATGTGTGTTTATTTTTAATTTAAAAAATTTTTAAAAGATTGTTATTATTTGAAATAGAGAGCAAGAGAGAGCATGAGCAGTGGGAGGAGCACAGGGAGAAGAAGCAGGCTCCCTGTTCTAGAAGATAATTCAGTATAATGCTCTCAAATGTATACACTATGACACCACAATTTTGCTACTGGAAATAGAACCCAACAATAGTCTCATAAGAGTACTTGAGAAAATATCAATGGAGAGAGTCACCTTTGTTTTTGGTGACAGTGATATATTCAAAGCAATATTCAGGTTCAATCAATGGGAAAGTGTAAAAGGAAAATATCATTCATGCAAAAAGTGACAAGGTTTTGGGATTGAGCCCTGCCCCATGAAAGACTCCCTGCTCAGTCCCCCCACCCCTGTTTATACTCACTCTCTTTCTCTCTCTTTTTCTCAAATAAATGGGTGAAATCTTAAAAAAGAAAAAAAGAAAGTAAATACTTTTGATAATAAAAGAGGAGGGATTAAGCAAACCAGAGTAATAGTTTTGCATAAAACTGACAAATATATAAAAAGATGTTACTAAGGTAGGGTAAGCCTCTAAGTATAGTTTTTCTTGTCATGGTGTTGCATCAAGGAAGATGAAGCAATGAAAAAGTTTCTCCTCATTAGAATAGTCTTAAGTTTTTATAACATTTAATAATAGTAACTAATATCTTTTGGGCATTCCCTTATTCATGATACTGATCTATGATATTTATATTTATTACATAATTAAATTTTATTACAACACAATGAAAATATGATTATTCTTAATTTTATTAGAAAATAGAACTTCAGAAACTTTAGCATGCTTAACTTCATGCAGAAGTAAACCACATTCTGACTTTCCATGTTGTACTGTTAACTATCAAATGAAAACATTCATATTACAAATTCAAAGATAAAAAGTTATTTATCTGAAAAACAATCTTTTGTTACCAGACAAGTGCCCATCAAAAATGAATACCACTCCATTTTCTTTGTTCTCTATAGTATTTGAATTTCTAGTATTTTACACATCTTACCTTTTAACTTCTATCAATGTTTTGGAAATATTTTTATTTCTATCATAACATATTATGATATCCATAGTTCCTTATTAAATCATCTTGGTCAATCTTTACAATGAAAATATGAAAGTGTTATCAGCCTTTTTATATAACTACAGCTCAAAGAAATTTTTTTTTTAAATTTATTTGACAAACAGAGATCACAAATAGGCAGAGAGAGAGAGGAGGAAACAGGCTCCCTGCTGAGCAGAGAGCTTGATGCGGGGCTCGATTCCAGGACCTTGGGATCATGACCAGAGCTGAAGGCAGAGGTGTTAACCCACTGAGCCACCCAGGCACCCCTCAAAGAAATTTTAACTAAGATCATACTACTAATAAATGGTAATGTATCAAGATAAGAAATTAATTTTGATAATTCAATATGTACTCTTACATTATTCTAATGTTTTTAGATTAAGCCAGCAATTTAAAGAGCTCTTATGCTAGAAGATACTTTCTCTTTTTGAAATTTATAGAAATAATAAAATATTGAAAGTTCAAAACATACATAAAATATTTTTTAGCAGGGAAATTATGTTCTACAAAATACAAGACTTTTACATCCACATGAGCTTACAACATTCCTGATCTCAATCCAAAATAAGGATATCTCAAGTGCCAATATACAAATATTCTCAGAATTTCTAAGTAAAGCAAATAAAGATCACATTTCTAGACTTATATATGAAGATTAGTCATTTGAAATGAATCTCCAATGGAAGTTTTTAATATTCATTTTATGTGTATTAGAGCTTATTATTATAAACAGATATAAACAAATATAAACCCAGAACAGTATATTTGTTGAAATATAATTAGGATATATTACTATATGTAATTGAAAATGAAAATCACTGGAATTTCACTCGTTTTCATATATATAATAATTTCCATTTTTTAATATTAAGTGATTATTTTACTAATGATTTTAACTAGAGTCACTATGAAGAAAAAGAGTTCCAACCAGTCTCAAAACAAAGACTTTTTTTTCTTTATTCTTCAGGTGTATCCTAGAAGGGATGAAAAGAGACAAATGCAGGGTTGTGTGGTCAATAGCCAGTTAAATGATATTGATATTTAACTTAATTGTTATGAAAATATAAATACCATGTTTATCTATATTTTAAATATAATTCAAGACAATAAAATCAAATTCTGCATTAAAATTTATTATATACTTTGATTCAATTTAAATGTATATACAAGGAAATAACATGGCCTTTTTTACTCTAAAATTACACAAATATTTAAGTATTTTAAACAGGAGTCTTTTTCTCTGTTAAATGGCATACTGTTCCATAAGCTGTTCTTTAAATACTATATATATAGTATGTGTATGTGTGTATGTATATATGTGTGTATATATATATAGTATATATATATAATTATATATGTCATATATTATATATAATATACAATGAATTTCATACAGCATTTCATATAGCATATTATTGCTGATTCAAGAGTTTTAATATGAAATTTAAAGTGTTAAATTCTTTTTATAAAGTTTAAGGACTAAAAAGCTAAATAAGAATTTCATAGTTGTGGCACCTGGGTGGCACAGTCAGTTGGATAAGCATCCAGCTCTTCTCAGGTTGTCATCTCAGGATCCTGAGATCAAGACCTTCTTTGTTCAAGCTCTGTGCTCAGCATGGAGTAAGCTTAACACTCTCTCTCCCTCTCCCTTTGCCCCTTCCACTTGCACTTTCTCTCTTTCTCAGATAAATACATTTTTAAAAAAAAGAAGAAAAAGAATTTCATGGTTGTGAATTAGGAAGCTAAAAACATAACTCAGTCACAGTAAAAGAGGCATTTAAACACAAGCTCTCATAAGGAATATAGCTGAGAAAAGAGAAAACTTCTTTCCTGTATTCTAATTGACTTAAATATATTTTGAGTAATGAGACATTAAGTTTGTTATCATTAAAATGCCTAATTCAGTTAAACATTAAATTTCACTTGAAATTTTTTAAACTATAAAAAATTTATAAGAGTAGTACAACAAAAATCTTCATCTTCTACACAGATCCACAAATTTTTATTTTTTCTACTTTTGCATTATTTTCTGCTTCATAGATATTTACTTTCACACATATGGGCTCTCTATCTATAAATTCTTTTTGTTTCTATGTGCCATGAAGTTATACATAAAAAATACTATCAATTACTCAAGATGAAATGTAAAGTTTAACCCACAGCAATGCATAAAACAATAATAACAAAAAGAATCTAGAACAAGAAGAAATGGAGAAAACTTGATACTGTTTTCTGTTGTGACTACACTAATTAACATTCTCGCTAGCGGTGAATAAAGATTCCTTTTTTTCCACATCCTTGTCAACACTTGTTACTTCTTTGATAGTGGCCATTAAGACAGGTGTGAGGTGCTATATATTTTGTGGTTTTATTTGGACTTCCCTTATAGTGACATTTCATGTGTCTGTTGGCCATCTGTAGTACTTCTTTGGGGGAAAAAATGTGTATTCAGGTCTTCTTCCCACTTATTAAGTGGATTATTGTTGTTCAGGTGTGTGAGTTATTTATGTATTTTGGATATCAGTACCTTATTATGTACATTATTGCAAGTATCTTCTCTCATATAGTAAGTTGTCTTTTTATTTTGATCGTTTCTTTTGCTGAGCAAAACTTGCTTACATTTGCTTTTGTTGCCCTTGCCTGAGGAGACACAACAGTATATATGTTAGGATAATACATCTTCTGTAAGACTGATGTCAAACAAGTTATTGCCTATGTTTTCATCTAGTTTTATGGTTTCAGGTTTTGCATTGAGGTATTTAACCCATTTTTAGTTCATTTTTGTACATGGTATAAGAAAGTGGTAGTTTTCCCAATACAATTTATTGAAGAGACTGTCCTTTTCCCATTGGATGTTTTTGACTTTCTTTGTTGTAGATTAACCATATAAGTATGGATTTATATCTGGGCTATCTGTTCCATTGATCTATGTGTCTTTTTCTGTGCCAGTATTGTAGCGTTATGGTAACTGCAGCATTTTAGTATAGTTTGAAATAAGGGAGCATGATGCCTCCAGCTTTATTTTTCTTTCTCAAGATTATTTTAAAGAGTTCTGAGTAGTACAGTTGGATGGGTGCCTAACTCTTGGTTTCTACTCAGGTCATGGTCTCAGGGTTGTGAAATTTAACCCCAATTTGGGCTCAATGCTCAGTGCAGTCTGCTTGAGACACTTTTCCTCTGTGGTTCCCCACCCCTACTCTCTCTCAAATAAATAATGAAAAGTCTTTAAAGAATGCTTTGATATTTCAAGGTCTTCATGGTTCCATATATTTTAATTTTATTAAAATTTTGTAAAAAATTATGTTGGTATTTTGGTTAGTATCACATTTGAATCTATAGATTGCTTGGGGTAGTATGGATATTTTAGCAATATTTTTTCAACATGTGCATGGTATATTTTTTCCATTTGTTTCACCTTCAATTTCTTAATGTCTCAGTTTTCAACATATAGGTATTTCATCTTTTTGGTTAAATTTATTCCTAGGTAATGGATAAAGAAGATGTGGTATACGCACACACATACACAAACACACACACACACACAAACACACACACACACACAATGGAATACTACTCAGCCATCAAAAAACTGAAATCTTGCCACTTGCAACAATGTGGATAGAACTAATGGTATTATGCTAAGTGAAAAAAGTCAATCAGAGAAAGACAATTATCATATAATGTCACTCCTCTGTGGAATTTAAGAAAGAAAACAGATGATCTTTAGGCAAAAAGAGGAAAAAATAAAACAAGATGAAACCAGAGAGGGAGACAAACCATAAGAGACTCTTAATCATAGGAAACAAACTGAGGAATGCTGAAGGCGAAGGGGGTGGGATTATCAGGTAACCAGGAGATAGACATTTAAGGAGGGCATGTGATATAATGAGCACTTGTTATTAAATAAGAGTGACGAATCACTGACTTCTACCTCTGAAAACAATAATGCATTTATTTTAATTAATTGAATTTAAATTAAGAAAATGAAAAAGTAAAACATTTATTAGTTGTCTTACTTTTTTGATGCAATGGTAAATAGAATTGTTTTGTTTTCTTAATTTCTCTTACTGACAGTTTGTTACTTCTGTGCAGGAATGCAATTACAATCTGCAACTTTGAAACAAAGACTGTAATATGAGATAAATCAAACAATTAATTGCATAATGATATGGGATGAATCCAAAAAGAGAATATAACAGTTCTAAATATCTAGGTGCTCAATATAGAAGCATCGTATATAAAGCAAATATTAACAGACAGAAATGAAGACATTGACAATAATCCAATAATAGGGGACATTAACACCCACTTACATCAATGAATATATCATCCAGACAGAAATATCAGTAAGGAAACATTGGACTTAAAAGATGTGTAGACCAGATGGACTTACTCATACACACAGAACATGCCATCTAAAAAGTAGAATACATTTTCTTCATATACATATGAAACATTTTCCAGGATAGCTCAAATTTCAGGCTAAAAGACAAGTCTTAATAATTTAAAAATACTGAAACCATATCAAATAATTTTTTTCCAAATACAGTGTTATGAAACTGAAAATCAATTGCCACAAAGTGGCACCAAAAAAAAAAAAATGTAGAGGCTAAACAACATGTTATTAAATAACCAATGGACAACAACAACAACAAATCTAAGAGGAAATTAAAAAAAAATACCTTGAGACAAAAAAAAAAAAAATGGAAACACAACACTCCGGAATTTATTAATGCAGCTAAAGCATTTCTAAAAGGGAAGTTTATAAAATTACAGGCCAACCTCAAAAAACAGTAAACATTTCAATCTAACCTTAAACCTAAAGGAAGTAAAAGGAGAACAAAGCTCAAAGTCTGTAGAGGGAAAGAAGTAAGATCAGAGTGCAGATAAATGTAATAGAGACTACAAAAATAGAAAAGATCAATGAAACTAAGAGCTGATTCTTTGAAAAGATAAACAAAATTCATATACCTTTCATCAAACACAAGGAAAAAAAAAAACACTTAAGTAAGATGAGAAATGAAAGAGACAAAGTTACAGCCAACGTCGCAAAAATAAGAAGGTTTATAAAAGACTATGCAAGACAAAAAACTGGACAATCTAAAAGAAATGGATAGATTCCAAGAAACATACAGCCTTCCAAGACTGAAGCAGAACCAAGTAGAAAATCTGAACACATCAGTTACTAGCAATAAAATCGAACCTGTAAACAAAAAGTGCCTAACAGGGGCACCTGGGTGGCTCAGTGGGTTAAACCTCTGTTTTTGGTTCAGGTCAGGATATCAGGGTCCTGGGATCAAGCCCCGCATCAGGCTCTCTGCTCAGCAGGGAGCCAGCTTCCCCCTTTCTCTGCCTGCCTCTCTGCCTACTTGTGGTCTCTCTCTCCCTCTGTGAAATAATTCAATAAAATTCAAAAAAGAAAAAAGTGCCCAACAAACAAAGGTCCAGGATCAGATGGTTTCTCAAATGGATTCTAAATATTATATTAATTATATTATATTATATTATATTATATTCATTTAAATAGTAACTACTCTTTTCAGGGTAGGGGAGGTCAGGGGAGGTCAGGGGAATGGAGAAACAAAATATTGAGCATTAGGAGGGCATGTGATGTAATGAGCACAGGGTGTTATACACAATTTATGAATCCCTGAACTCTACTTCTGAAACAAATACTATGCTATATGTTAATTAATTGAATTTAAATAAAATAAGTAAATAAATACTACCTACTCTTCTCAAATTAACCCAAAAAACAAAAGGAATGCATCCAAACTCATTTTTCAAGGCCAGCCAAAACTAGACAAAGACATCACACACACAGACACACACACACGCACACACACGTCCCTGTGCTAGGCCAATATTCCCAATGAAGAGAGATACAAAAGACCTCTACAAAATATTAACAAACTAAGTAAAACAAGACATTAAGAGAAGCATACACTCTAATCAAGTGAGACTTATTCTACTTGGGATTCAAAGATGGTTCAATATCTACAAATCAACTCATAGATATATATCACATAAAGCATTAAAATATATGATCATCTCAATAGATGCATAAAAAGCATTTGAGTAAATTCAACATCCATTTATAATAAAAACTCAATGATCACAGATCTGTGCCCCTGGGGCTAAAAATACATTATATGTTTATAAAAAAATTTTTATATAAAAAAAAACTCAGTGAAGCAGACATAGAAGAAACATACATTAACATAGTAAAGGCCATATACAATAAACCCACAGCGAACATAATTTTCAGTGGTGAAAGCTAAAAGGTTTTTTGGGGTTGTTTGTTTGTTTGTTTGTTTTTGTTTTTGTTTTTTTTCCTAAGATCAGGAACCAGATCAAGATAACCACCATTGATACTTTTATTGAACATAGTACCAAAGATCTAGCCACTATAATCAGAAAAGAAACAGAAATAAATTTCATCCAAATTGGCAATTAAAAAATAAAAGTCACTGCTTGCAGTTGACATGGTATTATATACAGAAAATCACAGTGCCTGGGTGTCTCAGTTGGTTAAGCAACTGCCTTTGGCTCAGGTCATAATCCTGGGGTCCTGGGATGGAGCCCAGCATCAGGCTTCCCTTGCTCCACAGAGAGCCTGCTTCTGCCTTTCCCTCTTTCTGCCACTCTCCCTGCTTGCTCTCTCTTTTTCTGTCAAATAAATAAATAAAATCTTAAAAAAAAAAAGAAAAAAAAAAACAAAACCAATGATTCTACCAAAAAGCTATATGAACTAAAAAAAGTTCAGTAAAGTTAAATATAAAATTAAACAAAAATCTGGTGTGTTCCCACACACTAATGACAAACTAGAAGAAAGAGAAATTAAGTAAACCATCCTGGACTTTGTTGCTTAAGTAGGCAGGAAGATGGAATAGGAGGAAGATCCAGAGCTCACAGCATAGCATAGACACACCAACACAACATCTCTATCCCAGTAACCAACTCTGAAAATACCTGAAGGCTGGCATAATAGTCCACCTACAGTTAATTGTAAGAGAGGGCCATATCAAAAAACGTAGGAAGGGTAGAGACATGGTTGGAAACCAAGCCCCTGGCAAGACTAACCATGAAGGAAAGGATATAACTGTCAAAGAGAACCATCCCATGTATCCATTGACAAGGGAATGTATAAAGATGTGATACGTGTATATGTATGTATGGAATATTACTGTCACAAAAAAGAATGAGATCTTGCCCTTTGTGATAACATGGAGAACCTAGAAGTTATTATGCTAAATGAAATAATTCAGACAAAGAAAAATACCATATGATTTCACTTATGTGTGGAATTAAAAGCAAGCAAACAAATGAACAAACCAAAACAAATAGACACATAAATACAGAGAACAAACTGGTTGTTGCCAGAGGGGAGGAAAGTGTAGAATGGGTGAAATAGATGCAAAGGATTAAGAGGTAAAAATGTCCAGTTATAAAATAAAATAGAGAGTAGAGATGAATAGTACAACATAGGGGATATAGTTGATAATACTATAGAATAAATGGTGACCCTGTGAGTACACCTATTATGGTAAGCACTGATTAATGCATAAAAGTGTCAAATCACTATTTGCAGTCAAACGCTCTACCCCTGAGCTATACCCCCTCAAATCACTATTTGTATACCTGAATTAACACTGTATGTTAGTTATGCCTCAAGAAAAATAAGAATACATAAATAAAAATGAGACAATCCTATTTACAATTCCAACAAAAGAATAAAATACCTAAGAATGTATTTAACCAAGAATATGTAAGAGCTGCACCCTGAAAAATATAAGATATTGATAGAGGAAATTGCATATGAAACAAATAAGAAGGATATATCATACTCATGGATTGGAAGAATGAATATTATGAATATGTTCATACTTTTTAAAGCAGTCTACAGATTTAATACAATACTCAAAATACCAATAGAATTTTTCACAAAATTAGAACAAATAGCCTTAAAATTTGTATGGAATCTTAAAAGACCCTGAATAGCCAAAGAAATCTTGACAAAGAAAAACAATGTTGTAGGTATACATAGTAGGTATACATAGTAGTAGGTATACATAGTACTGGGACAAAAACAGACACATAGACCAATGGAATAGAGGGCCTAGAAATAAGCACTATGGTCAATCTACAACAAAGGAGGCAAGACTATATAAGGGGGAAAGACTCTCTCTTTAATAAATGTTGAGAAAACTGGACATCTACATGTGAAAGAGTGGAACTGGACCACTTTCTTACAACATATACAAAAAGAAACTAAAGATGGATTAAAGACCTAACCATAAGACCTGAAACCATAAAACTCCTAAAATAAAAGATTGGCAGTAAACTCCTGGATATTGATATTAGCAATATTTTTTGGTTCCGACTTCTCAGGCAAAGACAATAATAGTAGCAATGAACAATTGGGACTATATCAAAATAAAAGACTTTTTCTACAGTGAAGGAAACCATCAAGAAAATGAAAAGACAACCTACTGAATGGAAGAAGATATTTTCAAATGATATATTTGATAATGGGTTAAAATAAAAAAAATATATTAAGAACGTCACACTCAACACAAAGAAAAACAATCTGATTAAAAAGTGGACAGATAACCTGAATAGACATTTTTTCAAAGAAGATCAATAGATGGCTAAGAGACACGTGAAAAGATGTTCAATGTTACTAATTATCAGAGTGATGTAAATCAAAAGCACAATGAAAAATCATCTCATGTCAGTCAGAATAAAGAGTATTATAAAGAAAAAATAACAAGCATTGGCAAGGATATGAAGGAAAAGGAAGCACTGTGGAAAAGGAAATTGGTGCTGCCATTATGGGAAGAAACTATGGAGGTTGTTCAAAAGATTAAAAAGAGGGGCGCCTGGGTGGCTCAGTGGGTTAAGCCGCTGCCTTCGGCTCAGGTCATGATCTCAGGGTCCTGAGATCGAGACCCACATAGGGCTCTCTGCTCAGCGGGGAGCCTGCTTCCTCCTCTCTCTCTGCCTGCCTCTCTGTCTACTTGTGATCTCTCTCTGTCAAATAAATAAATAAAATCTTTAAAGAAAAAAAAAAAGATTAAAAAGAAACTACCATAATATTTAACAATTCTAGTTTCTGGGTATTTATTAAAAAAGACCCCCCTCCATGTTCATTGCAGGATTATTTACAATAATAAAGATATGGAAGTAATCCAAGTGTGTCCAAACAGATGAATCGAAAAAAAGATGTGATACACATAGACCCAGGAATATTTCTTAGTCATAAAAATAAATGAAATCTTGCCATCTGTGACAACATGGATGGACTTAGAACATATCATTCTAAGTGATATAAGACAGAAAAAGACAGATACCATGTGGAACCTGCTTCAGATTCTCTCTCTCCCTCTGCCCCTCTACTCCTCTGCTAGCTTGCTCTCATTCTTGCTCTAAAAAATAATAATGTAGATGTTTACATATACAGCATAGGGAAGATGGTAAATAACATTATAATGACTTTGTATGGTTATAGATGCTATCTAAATTTATTATAATCACTTCATAATGTATATAATAACTATTGAATCATACCTAAAACTAATATTATATATCAACTATACTTCAAAAGAAAAAAATCTCAAGTTAATAATTCAAACATTTTATTTTCCTCAGGAAAAATTAAAAACAGATTTTCAATAATATGCTTCATTTTAATGTCACTTGTAGTCTAACAAAGAGCCAGAGTATTCATGTATTTTGAAATGTTTTTGAAAGAATGGGTCTCTATAGAATTACTTTCAATCAAATGTAGATTATTTCAAATATTTTAAATTTATTTTATCTTTTAATAAACATACATTTACATTTAAGTTAATGTGTTTTTATGTGGCAGAACATAATGCGTTTAATGTGGCAAAAAACTACCCTGGCTCATCAGTAAAGAAGGCAAACTGGCATATTTAACTGAAAAAGTCCACATGTTGAAGAAGTAGCCTATTAGTGTTCAGTCAAGGCTTCAGCTTCTTTCTGCATATCTCTCAGCTCTGAGTTTGCAGTTTTAGTCTTAGTCTGAAGTAAAATGCACTTTTTCAAATATATGATGTTATACAGAGGAAAAAACGCTATCTCTTGTTTATTCAGCAACAATCTCTTATCAGAAAATAAATGAAGAATCTGAGATCTCTCTAGAGTACTTCTCCCATCTACTTGGCCTGAATTGAGCACATAATTATCTGAAATAGTCCCTTGTTGAGTGCAATGCCATGCTCCAATTCTCTTAATTCTGGATTCCTTAAATGAATCACAAGCAAAGCAAAGGGCTTATACTTAAGAATCAGTTCTGACTTTGGATAGGGGTAGAAACCTGCTTTTTAGAGAAACATGTTTTGTGTGGTCAGAGTACATAAGAAAATGAAAACAGAAACTACTAATGAAATGGAAAGTGGATACTTTTCAGGCAATGGAAGTGTGTTTTATAGTTTCAAAAATTAAAATCACTGATCAAAGTTTTCAGAATATTTTTTGAAAAACAAACTTTTTGAGTTATCCCTAGAAATTTCATGATGGGTTGCAATGCTTTAATGGGTATTACTATAATAACACCATATGCATAATTATTTAATGGATATAAACACAAAATATATAGATTATTATAAAACTGGGAAGGGGCACAGGTACTATTTTAAAGGAAGCACAGTGCCACATTAGGAAAAAGATTTGAATCTTGGAGCTAGTAAACCTGGATTCTTGTCCAAGATCAAAAATTAACCAGATTTTTCTTCTCCTCCTTCTCTTTAAATTAGTGTATTAAGGATGCCTGGGTGGCTCAGCTGGTTATCCTAAAAATATATATAAATCCCAATCTGTAAATAAGTGTGCTAGACTCCAACTTCAAACAAGTACACTAAAGAAGTCTCAGTCATTTGAATATTCTGAAACTGCAAATAAGGGAAATGAGAAAATAAAATCCCATATACCTAACAAAATGTAAAATGTAAACAACATACATAAAGGTTGCTATGATCACTGAAATTTGGCTAAGTTAAGGAAAGAGAGTGCTGATTATTATTGATTTAGGGTAAGTGAACAGAGACAGGAATTTTATAGACTAGATTACGTACTCAGAGGGGAAAAAAAATATGTCCTGTTTGGTATAATGCAAACAGAATGTTTGGGCTGGCTACAGGGGTTTTCCTAAAGTTATCTGCCACTATAAAATGACAGCACATATGGCACTAAAAGGAGATATATGTACGTTCATATGGCAAAGTGGCATTGGATATAGTTCTCAATGAAGACATAGCACACTCATTTTCTTTGCGAGTAGCAGCTTATGTTATGACTGGAAAAGCTAAACATAAAAGACAATCAGCTTTACAGCAACTATACTTGATCAATGAAAGATGAGTAAAAGCATATTAACACACACTCCCAGGAAGATTTTCTGCCAATAAGAAAGAGATCTATACTTAAAGTCAGAATAGTGATTAAAGATTTTTCCACAGACAAAATTAGCTCTATTTTTGAAGCACACAAAATCATTTCAAGAAGATCACAGTTGATAATTAATTGCTGGGAAACAACCACAAGTGAAAAAGTTGAATTCTGAAATAAAGTATAAGTGGAATAAAACAAGAAAGGATCTTATTTTAGTCAATGTAGAATACTCTATAACATATTATATATCAAATAACAGTTTTAAAATATATAAACTAAAAATTGTTTTAAGTAGTAATTTATAGCAGCAGCAAAATAAGAAAACATATTCATAGCAGTTTATATATACAACAAGTAGATATGGTATATACACATATATATGCTTATGTGTGTATTTATGTATATGTCTGTATATGATGAGCAACTGAGGCTACATGTGATGAATAAGTAAATCTCACAAAGAGAAGTTTTTAAGTATTTTAAGCCATGTTTTACTTATTTATTTTTTAAAAGATTTTATATATTTGACAGAGAGAAAGCACAAGCCAGTAGAGGGGAAGGCAGAGGGAGAGGGAGAAGCAGGCTTCCCACTGAGCAGGGAGCTGGAGGCAGGGCTAGATCCCAGGACCCTGAGATCATGACCTGAGCTAAAGGGAGATGCTTAATGGACTAAGCCACCCAGGTGCCCCAAAGCCATTTTTTAATAAAACTGAAAATTAATAAAACATAAACTAAAAATCTTACATATTTAAAAATGGTTAAGTGATCATGAGCAACTTACATGAAATCAAAACATCAATGCTATAATGCTTTAAGATATATATATGATATATATATATATATCATATATATATATGTCCAGTATATAAAATGAAAAAAATGAAATATCCACCTAACTCATGGAAATAAGAACAAGAAAATTATTTGGAAAACAGAAGAATCTTATACATAGTAGTAAACAAAACTGAATTATAAAAGGAACACAACTGAAAATTTTCTCAAGTAGTTTAAACATAGTATAGTTTATAGAGTATACTAAATGAAAAAGGATATATAGCTACAAATCTGAGAAGACAAAACAAACCATGGAAAATACAAAAATTTACGAGTCAAATACTTGAAAATCTAAAAGGATTGACTAATTTTCTAAGAAAACACAGGTGTTAACATATATCAACACCAAAAATGTAAAGTTTTTACTAATAAATACCTACCGAAGTATTTCCCAAATTATCCTGATCATATGAATCTTCAGGGATACTTGTGATAAATCTTCGCCTGGAGATTCTGACCTAGTAAGGACAATGGGACTTTGGAATCAGTATTTTCAACAAGCACTGGTGAATATTCGATCAGGAATGTTTATATATTTTGCCTCAATAAAGTTGCCAGGTCTAGAGTTTATTACAGATGAATTATAAATTTTTCATGACTGTACATTTTACAAGCTACATAAACATCTTCACAGGCTGCAAAAAAAAGAGAAAATTTTTATTCTGTGAAACTTTAATTCTTATCAAAATATGTCAGCGATGCAGAGAAAATATAAAGCAAACTCGAAAACACAAAGGTTTACTGACCTTCATTAATACCTGATGACTGAGCAAAAGTTCTTCCGACACTATTGTTCAGAAATATTAAAATCTACTGCTTAATATAGGACTGACCCCAAAAGTGAACACCAAAGAAAGAAGAGAGAAGGATTAATAAAACCAGGAAATAACATCTAGAGACTGTTCTTTAAACAAGACGGTCTCATTCTGCAGGGGCTGTTTACATTTCCTAAGAAAATCAGGGAAAAACATTACCCAACACAGCCGCATTCCTATCGGCTACCAGGAGATCCCTGGATATCAATAAAGGAAGATATTAAAGACAGATTTAGACACTTCTCATATTACTTTTGAAATATGTATAAAGGATTAAAGTTTTTGTCTGGAACATAGATGCATCAGGCTACCTACATGTTTCTTTAGTAAATAAATGTATTTTCATTTTCACACTACAAAGAAACAGATGCAAAGGATTAATTTAAAAGTTGATTTAATACCTATTGTGGAGGAGATATAAACCCCTTATGACTTTAAATAAATTACTTTTGGTGTTTAAAAATTAGATCAATATTAATAACTAGAGCATTACTAGGCATCTATGGACCCTCAAGAGAAACCCTTTTTCCTCATGTTGGTTACATAAAACACACAAATGCAACCTTCAGAGGGCCTGACGTGCCTGTTTGTTGTGACCATTTTCTCCAGTTTTTTAAAAATTTGATTTCTGGGGCGCCTCCTCAGTCCTTTAAGAGGCTGCCTCTGGCTGAGAATATGAGCCCTGCTCTGGCCTCCCTGCTCAGCAGAGAGCCTGCTTCTCCCTCTCCCTGCTGCTCTGCCTTGCACTATCTCTCTGTCAAATAAATAAATGAAATCTTCAAAAAAAAATTATTTCTTTCTGGCATCACGACACATTTTTAACTCATCGTCCATCCTTGGGGACATTTTAGCCTGAGTATACATTTGTGTGCTTCTTTCCATCAACTCATGATCATTCTGTCAGATTCAGATATTGCTACATATAGAGGATTCATGTGATATTTATTATTTATGTGCATATATAACATGAGCAGATATAACATGTTAGTGCTCTTAGATAAATAAGCCCTAACTTGATTAAAAGAAATATGGATTCAGAATTTAGTGAAGAGGGTTCTTAGTGATGGTGTTTTCATATATCATACTGTGCAATAAGGATGTAATTTTATGTAATGTGCTCTCAAACCTATGTTATATAAAATAGTTTTATGTAACACATGTATATGTACACATTTAGAGATCTTTAAAGAAATGAAATGGAATATTAGAATGATTTAGAACTGTATATTTTTTCTAGACTAGGAAGTATATTATTTGTATTTATATTTTCATAAACTTGTTTGCTAATTCCAGGGTTTTGCAGCCATCAGAAAAAAAATATATTGGGAAAGGGGCAAAGTTTATGGCATCACATCTATTATCTAGCCATAGGTCAGATATTTATTCATAAATTTATACTATTCTATAATAAACACATCTTTATCATTTCTTACTTTTGCTTTTTATTTCTATTGCCATATTGGGAATTTCTGTGTTGGCTAGAGAACATTATATCAAAGAGAATATCATTTATAAACTTTCAGTTAAATCATTTCTAAAAATAGAATCACTTTAATCATTTTATAACCATATTCAAAGGTGTTAAAACATTTTATCATAATAGTTTGACTAATTTGAATATCCTTTTATTGCATATGAGCCTAAATAGAATAGTCTTATGAAGAAGAAATACATAAACATTATTTTATGCCAAATAGCATATGTAATTATATTATTGTGTTTTGTATCGTTATTATAATTCATTTTGTGACCACCCTTAAAATCTGTCCCTACCTAAGAAAATAAACAGTGAAAAAGTTTTTGACATTTGTGCTTGTATATAACAATCATTTTAACAACTATTTTAAAACTTCTTGTATTAGAAATCTTTTTTGGTGTATATTCTTTGTCTGATTTGAAGATCTCAGTTAATGAAAATGCTCTTATTAACCTTCAAAAGACATTATGTCAACACATAACAACAACAACAAAAAACAGCATTCTCTCAGTGTTTTTATAAGAATAGCATGTCATAGTTCTTTTATACATTGTAAAATAATGTTAAACAGAGCTTATTAATTTATTCACAATTGTTTAGTTTGACAAGCTTGTCACATTGATCTGTCACCTGCTCACCTGCTATTCATGACAAGTCTCTGACATTAATTCATAATTACTTGGGGAAAATTAGTGTTTGGCCTTTAGCAGTCTAACCTAACTAGGCTTATAAAAGCTGTACACTTTCTTGCTTTGGATAAAAAGACCTAATTAAAAATTAGATTATATATGGAATGCATAAATGTATACCTACAAAGCCAAAAGTACATACGCCAAAAGTGTACAAGCCAAGACATAAGGGGAACATATTAAGTTTACTTCCAGATTATATAACTACTAGAACATATTGATTTATACATTGGTCACAACAAATAATTAGACATGGTTATCTTTATTATATGCCATTTGCAAATCGCACACCTGACTGCCACTTCAAAACTCCATTTTCCATTGTGAACATGTTTTTATACATGATATACATATATATTGCTGATTTCTATTTTCTGCTTTTGTCATTCTAAGTTAAATATTTACTTATATTAAACGTGGGACTCACATTCTCAAACTCCTGCCTCTGTATAGACAAACATACTAATATAACATCTTAATTCAAATCAAAATGAATATTTAATATTCAGTGAATTGAAAATTAAATAATATAGCATGAGACAAAATTCAAGACAGAGGTAAAGGCCTAAGATTTTGTGGGATCAAAAAAAATACTAGATTAAGATTTTCTACCTAAAAAAAAAAAAAAATGGAAATCAGAAAACAATTTTAAGATTCCTAACTCAAATGAAAATCAGGAAAAACAAATTGGATTTGCATAGCTCTCACTCTCTAGGTACTTTCAATTTATTTCTCTATCAAAGATACTAATGTTGGGGCGCCTGGGTGGCTCAGTGGGTTAAGCCGCTGCCTTCGGCTCAGGTCGTGATCTCAGGGTCCTGGGATCGAGTCCTGCATCGGGCTCTCTGCTCGGCAGGGAGCCTGCTTCCTTCCCTTCCTCTCTCTCTGCCTGCCTCTCTGCCTACTTGTGATCTCTCGCTGTCAAATAAATAAATAAAATCTTTAAAAAAAAAAAAGATACTAATGCAATTCATTTAAAATTTTAGTTTCCATACATTTGCTTTGAAATCACATTTGTACAGAGAAGTTAAGTTAGTTACATTTGATATTAAGTATAATTTTAAAATAATGTCAAAGTTGTTTTTTCTTTGCAATGTTAACATCTTTTATTAATTAATTAGTTAATTAATTTTCTTTTTTTTTATACTGGGTATTATCTCCAGGCCAGTGGGGTGATCAGTAGTGGGCACCTTTGTCATTCTGATAAAGAAAGGATTGTCTCTTTTGACAAAGAAAATTTTGTATTCTGTCTTTATCTTTCATTTATTATATTAAATCATATAGATTTATTTTATATTAATGAAACAAATACTATTTCTTTATATTTAATATTTTATTTATTTATAAATAAATAACAGAGAAAATTGACAGAGAGAGAGATCACAAGTAGGCAGAGAAGCAGGCAGAGAGAGGGGGGGGAAGCAGGCTTTCTGCTGAGCAGAGAACCCCATGCGGGGCTCAATCCCAGGACCCCGAGATCGTGACCTGAGCCGAAGGCAGAGGGTTAACCCACTGAGCCACCTAGGCACCCCCTAATACCATTTCTTAAATAAACTCAATTTGTTCACATTGTATTATACTTTTATTCTTTTTTTTGAACTTTTTCTCCTAGAGTCAGGTCAGTTAAGTGGTATTTTCTGTAAGATGATACTAATTTAATTGCATTTTCAAATGCATTAGCATAATGTTATCTGTAAGATTTTTAATTACCTGCTTAAACTCACCAGCACTGGCAGCTAGGTTTTGTAATTCTTAATATTTCCTTTCTTAATACTTTATTAATATATATTTCTAGATGTTGCTATTAGATAAAAAGACAAAAATTTGAGTTATATTTGCTTTCTCATTATTTTTGTATTTTCCTTCTTTCTTCTTTCCATTAAATTACTTTACCTCTTAAATTGGATGTTTAAATGATTATATATTAGCCACTCATTAAATATGTTTCCATTCACTTTAGCTTCAATCTATAATTTTTTTAATTTCTTTTCAGTGTTCCAGAATTCATTGTTTATGCACCATACCCAGTGCTCCATGCAATACATGCCCTCCATAATACCCACCACCAGGCTCACCCAAACCCCCACACCCTCTCCCCTCCAAAACCGTCAGTTTGTTTCTCAGAGTTCACAGTCTTTCATAGTTTTTCTTCTCCTCTGATTTTGCCCAATTTGCTGGGTGCATCACATTGCCTGATTCTAAGCCTTATTACAAAGCTGTGGTCACTGAGACAGTATGGTACCAGCACAGAAACAGACACATAGTCCAGTGGAACAGAGTAGAGAGCCCAGATATGGACCCGCAATTCTGTGGTCAAATCATCTTTGACAAAGCAGGAAAAAATATACAGTGGAAAAAACACAGTCTCTTCAATAAATGGTGCTGAGAAAGTTGGACAGCTACGTGTAGAAGAATGAAACTCGACCATTCTATTTTTTTTTTTTAAGTAAGCTCTATGCCTAAGGTGGGGCTTGAATTCATGACCCCCAGATCAAGAGTCTCATGCTCTACTGATTGAATCAGGCACCCTTCACCCTATAATTTTTGAAAATAAGTATTCTCATCAAGTATTACCAATTATGCATTTTCTTTTTTTAGTTGGGTTTATTTTATTTTGATACAATATCTATCGAACATTTATTAATCTTATTAATTATATTATTATATAATATATTATATTATTATATTAATTTATATTATTATTAATTATTATTAATATTCTGTATAATATTTGTTCTCAGTGAAGGTGTCATGTATACCAATACTTTTCACTTTGATTGGATCTTGTTGCTTGACTTTGAAGATGGCCAAAATTCATAAATGCCACATTATGTGTCAGAATGGCTAGACTAAAAAAGACAACAAATAGCCAGTGTTGGTGAGGATGTAGATAAAAGGGAGTCCTCCTCATATGATATTTATTGGTGGAAATATAAGTTGGTTTAGCCATAATAGAAAATAGTATAAAGGTTCCTCATAAGATTAAAAATAGAATTGTAATACCACCATCAATTCCATTTCTGGTTATTTATTTGAAGGAATAAAAAATGCTAATTTTAAAAGATTTATGCACCTCTATGTTAATTGTGGAATTACTTACAACAGGCAAGATATAGAAGCAACCTAAGTGTCCATCACAGTGTCCTGTGAAATATGTCACAGGAAAACAAAAAAGCATATGATTTCATCTATATGTGTAATCTAAAAAGCAAAACAAATCAAAAGTAGACTTACATATACAGAGAATGAAACTCTTCTTATGAAAATTATTATTAGATGATCAAGAGCTAGAGTGTGTGAAAGGTGAGTAGCTAGATACTATAGGTGTAGGGAATTAAGAGGTACAAAATTTCAGTTATAAAATAAGTCACAGGGATGTAAAATATAGCATAGGGAATTTAGTCAATAATATTATGATTATTATGAAGACAAAGGGTAACTAGACTTGTTGTGGTCATTTTGTAATGTTTATAAATGTCAAATCCCTTTGCTGTATACCTAAAACTAATATAAGATTGTATGTCACCATACTTTAATAAAAAAAGCAAAAGGAATGCATACCTTTTTGTCATGACAGAAATGTACCTTTCTCTTTATTTATTCTGGGAAGAACAGCTGATTGACAGCCGCTGACTGACAGCCTGCCTGTGTCTGCTGCCTTCCTTGATCTACTTTTGCATTCATGCCAAGGCCACACTTCCCCCAGGATGCTTCCCAACAATGACTGAGCATAGTAGCATGCAAGTGCAGATGCATTTCTGTATTATATGGACCTCCTCAATTGCACAACTCTGGCTTGAGAACTATGTTGTGTAGGCTATAATAAGGGCCAGAAATGTGGCTTTAAACAACTGAAATTCTTTCTCAGTCAGTTGTTGTAGATGCTAGAATTCTGAAATCAGTAGCATTGGACTATAATCAAGGAGTCTGAAAAGAAGTGTTTTCTCTGGATGCTCTAGGGAGGAGTCCATTCTTTGCTTCTTCCAGCTTCTGGTAACTGTTGGCATCTTGACACTAGTGGCTGCATCACTCCAATCTGTCTTTGTGGTCATATTGCCTTCTCCTCTTCTGTGTCTTCTTTTTTTCTGTGAAATATCCCTCTGCTACTCTTATGGGAACACATCTGATTGCATTTTCAAGATTATGTCCACAGATCAAGATCCTGAATTTTACCTTGTGTTTTACCACATAATGTAACATCCATAGATTCCAGGAACTAGTGCCTGATACTTGGGGAGGAGTGTGCATTTTCAGCATACCACAATGTGTCTCCCTTTTATCCTGGCCAAAATGTTTTTAAAGGTATACTTCTGTATAAGATATATCCTATTCAGTTGTCCTTTACTACCTCATTAATTTCACAGTTGGAAGATCTGCATTGCTATCTAAAGATTCATTCTGTACACTCCTGTTTTCTATTTTTTAACCCATCACTAGTAATATTTTTCCTGTCTAAATCTTCTTAGTCTTTACTATGACTCAACAACAGAACTAGCACATGTGCATATTAACAGAGTAGTCAAAGTAGCAGAAATAAAGGTCCTATATGGTCCCCAGAGCATAAATTGCTACTTAGCAGGTTCAATCTAGCCACAGATATTTCTGAATATCCAACCAGTCTGCAACAAAGATCAATGCTGAGAAAGTGATAGGACACTTCTACTTGGATAGGCAAAATTCCACTTGGCAACAAATCGAATATTAGGGCATTTTCCATCAGGAAAGATTAAGTATTTTATTCCCAGAAGGACAGGTATCTATTCTGAATCTAGATTTACATTTTTAATCCACAATGACTCAACCACAATCTGCCTCTGGGCTTATTAAATAGCCAGTCCATAAGCATGAGATTCCATGCAACAGAGCATAAGACCAGTGATCCACTTGACTGTGAAAAAGATATAGAATGGTCCATTGCACAGTACCTGGAATAATAGACATTCAATAAATATTAACTAAATTAATAAATTGAGGTAAAAGTTTTGTTTTCATATAATTTAATGGTGTGAAGAATGTTTTTTGGCATAAATAATAGCTAACACTTATTGAGTCCAAGCTTTACAATCATTATGTTGCTTAATTCTCACACAATCAAAAATGGTTCCCCAATTTTAAATGATGAAAATCAGACATTGTATCAATTCCTTAATTCAAAAATACATTGTAATTCCAATGTAAAATGTAAAAATACAATAAACTTCTAAAATACATTGTATCAATTCCTTAATTCACACAGTTACTAGGTAGAACAGGTTTATAACAAATGATTTGACTCGAGAGCATTTGCCTTTCCATCACTTTTTAGAGAAAACGTAGTAAGCTTTCACTAGGTAGAAATGCAGATCATAAAGTAACATATTCATTTTGTGGTGAATAATCTCAGCTTATGGATATTCTTTGAAAATTCAGGCTGCATCATGATATTAGGAAAAACTATAAATAATATAATAGTAGTGATGCTCCTAACATCAGCAAAGATGGAATCTTTAAATGACAATGAAAATTTTAAAAAATATATGATTACAAAGGGAGTAATTTAAAGTTTTAGGAATTTAGCCCAATTACCTTAGTCTTAGACAGACACTCTGCACAGGTAGACTTTACTGAAGAAGTTTTCACTTCAGCATAATTTTCAAAGTAAAATGGAGCAGAGAAAAAAGAATTATGCAAAGTTTCCAATTTGGCAACTGCACTTTTGACAAAGACTAAGGAAGTCCTAAAATTTTTCAAATAATTATTTTATCTAATATTCTGTCAGGTAGCATATACTTACTATACAAATAGATGTTTTATAAACACAGCAGCAAATATTATCTTTCATAAATAGTTATGAACATAATTAGTGAAAAGTTTGACTAATACACTTTTTTTCTTTTCCTACAGTCATTTCAGAACATTTAAAATATGTGAGTGTATGTAAACAAATACATACACATACATACGAAAAATTACATACATACATTATATATATATATTTATTTATTTATTTATATACACTTTAAGAAACATTGCTATAGAAAGAACATTGCTATTCCTTGTAGTGTATTTGTGGATACCAAAAATTAGGAGTTTTATATATTTGAGTCTGTACCGGCTTTTCAGAAATTAAAATTATAAAAGGTCAAAATGCATTATAGTGTAATTAAAACATTAAGTTAAGCAAAATCCTTTCATATCATAAAGGGGAAAAAAATCTCTAAGTATATTCCACATAAATCCTGGGTGTTTCCCAGCCCTTTTCTATAGTCAGTGCTTTGTTGTATGAAGATAGTTTATTTCCTCATTCAGCCTAGAATTTTTCTGCCAGTGTTTTAATTTTCAGCATAGTCATCTACGCTCCTCCTCTCAGGTTTTCTCAGAACATCCATCCTTTCTCAGTTAAGATACACTTGATGGCAACCAAGCTCGCAGTTTCCCAGCCAGGTCGCTGGCACCCCTGCTGGCAGAGATCTTGTCAACAGCACTCAGGTGATCCAGGGCTCCTGCCAGCACTGCTGTCATCCTCAGCCCCTAGTTCTCCAATGGGCTCAGAATCTCGGGCTTGGTGGTGAGGTTTCTTTGAGTTTGATTTTTTTTTTCTTTTTTTTCTTTTTTTTTTTTTTACTCTCCATCAGCCCTAGAGGTAGTGTTGTTCCCCTACATTTATTATCTTTTTATTCCTTAGAGTTTCCTTTACCTCGTTGCATAGACAATTTCCTTCTACTAGTTAATTCTCAAATTAATTTTGTTGTTTTTCCTGTTGTGTTTTCTGACACCTACCTGGACACTAATACAAAATGGAATATCATTACTCAAAAGTTAAGATTTCTTCACTACTTTCATTTCTAGCCAAGTGTTTAAATGATAATTTTATTAGTGAAGTTTCATCAGTGAGATCCACTTGTTGGCTCAAAGAGAAAAAATTATTAACAGGCCTTACAAGAAGGGCCTGTATACAACATCTATAAAACATACCTTCTGTCATTGCCACAACCTGCTCAGCAATGCCTTCTGTCATGTCATTTATAAAGTATTGTTTAGCACTGTCCTGGATACTAATATTTCAGATGGACAGCAGTCTGTTTCAAACATGTTTTAGTGTCAGCAGAAAACACAATTGAATTCAAGATGGATGGAAGGTAAGCCTTTCTCTTAAGTGATGAGATCAGGGATTGGGTAAAAGTACATGCGAGAAGGACAGCATCAAAGTTTCTGTACCACCTTGTCACTTGGGCACAGACCGGTTTGGGAACAATGCTCACAGGAGCTTTTGCTACGACAGAATATATGCATTCCATGTAAACATGCATTCTACAAAATCTTAAAATACTCACGGCTTATTAGAGTAATAAGGTTGAACCAGTGCACATAAAACTAGTATACTTCTGTAAAATACAACAAGAACAACAAATAAAAACTTCGGGACATTGAAAAGTAACCTCATTACCAAAGGCAGGTAGTTCATTATAGCTCTAGACTTCCTGTAGGGATAACTAATTTACACCCCCCAAAGTGAAAATACTGGCTTGCTGACCCTGAGATAATGTGGATGTAACTGTACCTCAAAGCATTAGGGGAAGTACAACATGTCAGAAGCCTAGAACTGGATAAGGTGCAGGATTTATATCTTTATGAAAGTACAGTTTGCAAGCATTTCCTTTATCAATAAAGCAACAATAAAAAAATAAATCCTGTAGCATTCCTTCCTGAGCAATAGTCATGCTTATTCCTTTCTTGTTAAATATTATATTTCTATTTATGGTATTCTGGCTGTCTTTACTGCAGATAATAGTTCATATTGAGACACCTGGGTGGCTCAGTTGTTAAGCAACTGCTTTTGGCTTAGGTCATGATCCCAGGGTCCTGGGATGGAGTTCCAAATCAGGCTCGTTGTTCAGTAGGGAACCTGCTTCTGCCTCTGCCTGCTGTTCCCTCTGCTTGTGTCTCTCTAACAAATAAATGAAGTCTTAAAAAAATAAATAAATAAATAAACTGGTTTATACTCAATGTATGTCCATTTTATTGTAATTTTCCCATTTTTCAATCACTGTTGTTTTGGGAACATGCATTATAACAGAATGCAATGTATATGAAAATTAAATACCTGAAAGTTGATTTCCTCAAATTTCTTTGCTCAGTTACCTTTATGTATTTCTATTACTCCTAGACATCTGCTTATCTCAGTTGGAAGTCTGATGGCTTATATCATTAGTCATTATATCTCTTTTTGTACTATGATGGAAGACTCATGGTAAAAATATAATTGCAAAGTCCAATCTATAAAACAATGTGCTCTTATGGGTAGTACAAATTATGTCACCAATCATGTTTATCTAATTGTCAAGAAGATCAGAGACAAAATGGAATTTCAATTTTTGTAAATGTTTTATTCCATGTATTTTGTTCAATCTGTCATGATGAATAAAAGATCCCATAGATTATAATTTTTCTTACATTGTTTTGAATTAGAATTCCCAACTTCTAAAGCAGAATATTTATAAACTAGAAAAATATAGATACGAATTATTTTCACATATTAAGGAATAAATTGGTATATACATTATTTCTCTTTTTTTAAGATTTTATTTGTGAGAGGGAGAGAAAGAAAACATGAGCGGGGGAGGGACAGAGGGAAAAGCAGACTCCCTTCTGAGTGGGGAACCAGATGCAGGGGCTCGATCCCAGGACCCGGGATCATGACCTGAGCTGAAGGCAGAGACCTAATTGATTTTATTTATTTATTTTAGAGAAAGAGAGAGTGCAAACCAGGGTGGGGGGAGCAGTATAGGAGTGGGGAGAAAATTTTCAAGCAAGCCTGACCTGGGGTTTAATCCCATGACACTGAGATCATGATCTGAACAGAAACCCGGAGTCAGACATTCAACTGACCGAGCCACCCAGGTGCCTTAAGCATATACATTATTTCTAAGAGAAAATGTTTGATATACAACTTATTTTAAACATAATTTAGTTACTTCTAAAATATTAGCCAAGGTGATACCTGAAGTATTGCCCTTAGATCTATGATTTTATTATCTTCAACAATCTGTAGAATATACCAGAGTGACCTAATTATCTGGGATTAAAGAATCCTACATTAATTATAAAAATTCAATCTATATATTAAAATAATAACACTAATAAGCTCATTAAAGCCGGCATTTACAAATAAAATTCCATTAGACAATTGTGATCCCAGGATTATAAAATACACGGATAATTAGTTCTTTATAAAACTTTTTAATCATTAGAGAATTTTTTTTTAATGTAGCATAATGTCAAATCTTCTTATTGTTGAATGCTACACCACTCTTGATATCATCTATGATGTTGTCATGGTGGCGGCCATCAACATTGCAGTCCTCAGACCAGGCAGTCCCTCCATCTCTTTAATGGTTCCAGAGAGCCCTCTGGCTAAAGACAAGTGCTGCATCTATTGGGCAATGTGACAATTTCATCAAAAGTAATATTTCCATTGTGCTTAATGTTTCTCTGCTTCTCTTTTTCTCTTGGCAATTCCTTGAGAGCGTTAATAATTGGGCCAGAAGCAGAAGGTACCACTTAAATCTGGGCCTGTCTGTTCTGAATGGTCAGTTTCACTGCAATCCTCAGCCCCTTCCCATTACCGGTTCCCTGGGTGATGTCATCACAAACTTTTTTTGAAGACAGTCTCAGGGGGCTGATCCTCAGGGCCAAGGCAGATGTGCATTGACTTCCCAACCCCATGCACCTCAGGTATAGCACTCTGGTCCTTTTAGGGTGGAATTTAAGCAACATGGTGGAGTTAAATGGAATTGGATGAACCTGAATTCTGGAGGACAAAACAGAGCTGTACCTGGACCTTCTCTAAGTCAGAGACAAAGGACTTAGTATCAGATAATTTCTGAATGCAAGTTAATACTGGTGAGTAGTTGCTATCCACAAATATATTACTTTTTATCCCTAATACAAAAATAGCTATATAAAAATGATATTTGCAAGACATATATTATCTACAAAATGTTTAATAAGACCTCTTACCAAACTAACTCTTACAGGCAACTAGAAGATGACATGTCAGAGGTTACTCCCAGGCTAAAAGTAAGACAGTAATTATAACTCAGGAAACACATGGACTGAATTCAAATTTCAGCTCCCCTCATTCCTAGGGCAAGTTATATATAGGATTCAATTTTCTTATTCACAATTGAGGATAATAATAATACCTTCCTCCTGTGGGTGTTGTAAAGTTTAAATGAATGCATACAGTGCTTGACAGTACAAACCGCAATAAATGTTATTACTATTGTTACTATTTTCAGTGGAATCAAACTTTTAAAAATTACAATGGAGGCATTATATGAGGTAATAACTCTTAACTTTTGTAATTATATTGAATGTCAGACCTGAATCTTAGTTTAGTGATGCATAGTAATTCTATTATTTCCACTGAGGACTCCAATTTTAAGTATACAACATTGGTTGTATCCTTCCATTATTAAACACAAATGTTTGCATTTAAATAATATAAAAAAGAAACAAAGAATGAAATATTTTATCTATATATCAAATTTATTAGAGTTCCTGGAGGAGTGTTTCTCAGGTTCCCAGGCTAAGACTAGATTGGTCAATTCAAACCGATAATAAAGTGCCTTGCTCACTTTTTAATTGGATTTTTAATGAGTTATAATTCTTTATATGTTTTTGATAGTAGTCCTTTATCAGGTGTATGGTTTGCAAATATTTCCTTCTATTCTATGAGCTACCCTTTATTCTATTGGTTGTGTCCTTTGATTCACAAAGATTTTTAATTTTATTATGGTACAATTTAATTTTTGTTTTGTTGCCCATACTTCAGCTGACATTTCCAAGAAATCATTGCCAAACCAAATGCTAGTTCTTACATTTATCTTCAATGAATTTCAGATAATTTTTTTAAAATATGTTTCAAGAGTCTAAGTTCATTTCTTTGCCTGTGGACATCCAGTTTTCTTACAATCATTTGTTTAAAACATCTTTCATCAATATATGGACTTGAAACCCTTGTAAAAAATCATTCTCCCATACATGTGAGGGTTTATTTCTCAGCTCTCTATTCTATTCTAATGGTGTATAGGTCTGTGTTTCATGTCAGTAATACTACAAAAATATGGAAATCAAAATGGTCCAAGTTTTGGAGCCAGGAAGTGTTAAGATTTCCAACTTCCTTAAGATTCCATATGAATTTGAAAAGGGCCTTCTATTTCTTTTTTTTTTTTTTTTATAACATGTTATTTATTTGAAAGAGACATAGCAATAGAGGGAACACAAGCAGGAAGAATGGGAGAGGGAGAAAGCAGGTTTCCTGCCCAGCAGGAGCCTGATGTGGAACTCAATCCCAGGACCCTGGGGTCATGACCTGAGCTGAAGGCCAACACTTAATGACTGAGTCACCCAGGCACCCTGGATTTCTATTTCTACAAAGAAACATCATTAGGATTTGTAAGGATTTTGTTAAATTAACATATGTTAAGTAGAGCCCTGGTAGGGTGTCAGATGATGAGTAAAGCTCAACAAAGACCACAGAAGAAAGTGAAATAGAGAAGTTTATTACTCACAGGTCCTGGAAGAGGTACAAAGCAAGTCCCGAGGGGTCACATGAGAAATTAAAGGTTGAGTGCCGGGACAGGACCTGGGGAATATGATTTTATTAGCATTCACAGGGAGAGTGTTTCTAGGGTTTCCTAGACTAAAACCGCATTGGTCAATTCAAACCAAAAATAATGGCAAGTTGGTAAACTCAGTTGTGTGTGTGTGGGGGGGGGGGGGGGGCGAAGAAGCTGGTCTTATTTTAAGGGGCACACAGGGAGAAGGAGCTGAGAGGCAGGAGACATCACCAGAAGTGTTGAGGGAGTCATATCAGGGACTTAAACTTTCTTGTTTAAGACTTGTTGGAGGCCACGGCATGGCTGGAGTCAAGGACCAAACCAGGCCCTGATTTGTGTCTCCTTCAAAGTCCGGACACCTTGACAAGGTTAAGCACGGGAAAGTTGAGTGCACTGAGAAAGGGTCTGTGCTATGTGTCATGCGCTCGCCTATGTGACTTCCCACACACTCTCCCTGCAGTAGGGAACAATATGGCCAAAGTCCTGAGTTCTTAGTTAATCCTTGTTGTTCTGTACCTCCCATGATCCACTCCCTGGTTGATTGTCTTGCTAATGGCTTTAGCCTAAACTACCTGGGCTCAGAGGTTTGCTTGTAGTTAATGTAAACTTGTTATAGGAACTTGAGGTCATCTGACTAGGTACTGATGTAATGCTCCTCCTATTCTGGTTTGCCTTATAAATGCTTGTAAGACGTGGAATAAGTTTGGCACTGTTGGACATCATCTTCAGTGTCCCTCCTGCCCCCATCTCTGTGTCTCTTAACTTTTTTTCATCATCCTCTTAGCCCCCACGGTTACCCTGGTCGATTCGTCGTGCTGGCCGCAACAAAGACTAACTCTCTAGGGGTGCCTGGGTGGCTCAGTGGGTTAAAGCCTCTGCATTCGGCTCAGGTCATGGTCCCAGGGTCCTGGGATGGAGCCCCACATCGGACTCTCTGCTAGGCAGGAGCCTGCTTCCCTTCCTCTCTCTCTGCCTACTTGTGATCTCTCTCTCTCTGTCAAATAAATAAATAAAATAGTAAAAAAAAAAAAAGACTAACTCTCTGGGCTTTTATCTAGGGCATGGACTTGGGAGGTGGGCTAGTATCAGTTCAACTAGCCACTTAGCAAAATTATGGAATAGTTTAAATTCCAAACATCATTTTGATAGGAATTTCATGGACTCTGAAGATTCCTTTGCATAATATTGACATCTTGACAATTGTCTTTATACATTAAAACGGGGTGTCTTTCCACTTATTTGTGTCATCTTTAACTTCTTTCAGCTTTATTTTATAGGATTTCAATGTACAAGTCTTTTCAGCTCCTTGGTTAAGCTTATTCCTAAGCATTTATTCTTTTTGATATTGTTGTAAATAAAATTGTTTAATTTCCTATTTGGACTGTTCACTAGTATATAAAATGAAGAATGGTATGTTTTGTATCCTTTAACTTTGCTGAATTTATCAGTTCTAGAATTTTTGTTTTTGTTTTTGTTTTTTGATTCTTTAAGATTCCCTACATACAAGATCATGTTATCTCCAAACAGATAAATTTATTTCTTCTTTTCCAATCCAGCTGACATTTCTTTTTCTTGCTTAATTGGTCTAGTAAAAACTTCCAATGTTATCTTCAATAGAAGTGGTGAAAGCAGGCATCATGTCTTGTATCTGATCTTAAAGGAAAATCTTTCAGTCTCACTAATGAGTTTAATACCAACTGTAGGTTTTTCTTCTATAGACTCATTCCTTCTATTCCTTCTATTCCTGGTTTGTTGAGGGCTTTTATCATGAACGTGTGTTAAACTAATATGATTTTAAAGGCGTTATTAATTGCAAAATTGATCCTAAGTTTATTTAAAAAGATATGTCATTTATTTCTCTAGAAGAATTCAAAGTAAAACTTGCTACATTTACTTATACTGCAAAAAATGATAAGAATTATGTTTTTAGACAATATTCAGGCAAGGAATATTTAAAAATTGAAAAGTCTAGAAAATTGAAAGTTGACAAGTAGGAATAGGAATGTCAACTTCCTAGGTACTGAATTCATAATACAGATTTATTATGTGCAGATAAGATATTTAATTCTATTAAATGTATACATTCATATCATAGATTCCATGTATTCTATATATCAAAATAACACAGCATCTATGAACATGAAATGGATTTTATATTTAATACTTTCCTTTAAGTGTCAATATTTACTAATAACATTTAAATATAAATTCAGGTGTTAGTCTTATTAAGTAACTATTTAACAACTTTGGGTATTTTATTTAATTCACTTCATATGACAGATTATCTTGTAAAAATATTTTATTTGACTGAAATGTATATGTATGAGTCTTGGAACACTGCATCAAACACTAATGATCTATTTTATGGTGACTAACATAACATAATAAAAAACAAAAATAAAAATAAATAAACAAAATCTATATTTATGGACTATAAATCATTATCAGAAAGGTACTGGATTTTTTTTTGTCTAATAGTAATTGATATTACTAGTCAGTATTTCAAATAAAAAAAACTGTTTTTTTTTTCTAAAAAGTATTAAAATCGAACAGACTCACTTTCTCTAATTACTGTAGTGGCTGAAACAAAGACTGTCAGATATATTGCTTAATACAGAGCAAATGACAATATTCTTTAAACATAGCTTTTCTAGCTCTAGCAAGATTTCAAGAATTGGCAGTTTTATACTTAAATATCTTTATGTGATGAAATCAATGGTATTTAATAGGCAAAGAAATATGTGTGTATAGGTTAAGGAGGGGCTGTAGGAAGGAAAGACAAAGTCATGACAGAAATGATCCTAACACATTTGATACCTTGGATGATGGAAATTTACCCAGTAATAATTAAAAAAACAAAAGTTCAAAACCAAAATAAGTTTAGCGATTTTAAAGTAATATCATAAGCAATACATAATTTACCTTTAGGATTATTTGACTGATATATTTTTAACATTTTAAAATCTAAAAATAATTTCAATTTACGAAATATAAAATTACTGCTACTAGGCACTGGTCAAAATGTGTCAATCAGTTAAGATGTAGAACCTGGGTGAGCTTTCTATTAGCCTATAACCATGCCTTAATATCACTGATAGGAAATAATTAGTTTAGAGATTTTCCTTTCTAAAGAAAAGAAGGAAGATCTTCACTAAATGCTAAAAATCAACTAAAGTGATGGCAGTTATGATAGGCACTTAAAATAAGAGAAAGCAAATGCCATATGATTTATACTGATAATCACCAAATATGTGGCACCATTGAAAACTTTTTTAAAAATTTTATTAACATATGGATTATTAACCCCAGGGGTACAGGTCTGTGAATCATCACTTTATAGCACTCACCATAACACATACCCTCCCCAATGTCCATAACCCAACCACCCTCTCCATACCCCTCTATTCCAGCAACCCTAAGCTTGTTTTGTGAGATTAAGAGTCTCTTATGGTTTCTCATCCTCTCCATTCCATCTTGTTTCATTTTTTTCCTTCCCTACCCCCAAACCCTTCATTCTGCCTCTCAAATTTCTCATATCAGGGAGATCATATGATAATTGTCTTTCTGTAATTGACTTATTTCGTTGAGCATAATATACTCTAGTTCCATCCACATCATTGCAAATGACTAGATTTCATTTCTTTTGATGGCTGCATAGTATTCCATAATTATGGAATTATACCACCTCTTCTTTACCTAATCATCTGTTGGTGGGCATCTAGGTTCTTTCCATAGCTTGGCTATTGTGGACATTGCTGCTATCAACATTTGGGTGCACATGCCCCTTCAGATCACTACAATTGTATCTTTAGGGTAAATATCCAGTAGAGCCAAATGCTGGGTCATAGGATGGCTCTATTTTCAACTTTCTGAGGAACCTCCATGCTGTTTTCCAGAGTAGCTGCTCCTGCTTTCATTCCCACCAATAGCATAAGAGGGTTCCCCTTTCTCTGCATCCTTGCTAGCATCTGTCATTTCCTCACTTGATAATTTTAACCATTCTGACTGGTGTGAGGTAGAATCTCATTGTGGATTTGATTTGTATTTCCCTGATGCTGAGTGATGTGGAATACTTTTTCCTGTGTCTGTTGGCCATCTGTATGTCTTCTTCGCAGAAATGTCTGTTTATGTCCTCTGCCCATTTTTTGATTGGGTTATTGTTCTTTGGGTGTTGAGCTTGATAGGTTCTTTATAGATTTTGGATACTAACCCTTTATCAGATATGTCATTTGCAAACATCTTCTCCCAATCTGTCAGTTGTCTTTTAGTTTGGTTGACTGTTTCTTTGCTGTACAAAAGTGTTTGATCTTGATGAAATCCCAATAATTCATTTTTGCTCTTGCTTCCCTAGCCTTTGGTAATGTTCCTAGAAAGAAGTTGCTTCAGCTGAGGTCCAAGAGGTTGCTGCCTGTGTTCTCCTAAAGGAATTTGATGGATTCCTTTCTCACATCAAGGTTTTTCATCCATTTGGAGTCTATTTTTTGTGCGTGGTATAAGGAAATGGTCCATTTTCATTTTTGTGCATGTGGCTGACCAATTTTCCCAACATCATTTGTGAAGAGAATTTTTTTTTTCCATTGGACATTCTTTCTTGCTTTGTCGGGGATTAGTTGACCACAGAGTTGAGGATCTATTTCTGGGCTCCTTATTTTTTTTCCATTGATCTATATGTCTGTTTTTGTGCCAATATCATACTGTCTTGATGATGACAGCTTTGCAATAGAGCTTAAAGTCTGGACTTGTGATACCACCAAATTTGGCTTTCTTTTTCAACATTCCTCTGGCTATTCGAGCTTTCCTGTTTCCATATAGATTTTAGGATGGTTTATTCCATTTCTTTGAAAAAAAATTGATTTTTTTTTAAGATTTTATTTATTTGACAGAGATCACAAGTAGGCAGAGAGGCAGGAGGGGGAAGGGGTAAGTAGGCTCCCCGCTGAGCAGAGAGCCTGATGCGGGCCTCGATCCCATGCTGGGATCATGACCTGAGTCGAAGGCAGAGGCTTTAACACACCGAGCCACCCAGGTGCCCCAATTGATGGTATTTTGATAGGAATTGCATTAACTGTGTAGATTGCTTTAGGTAGCATAGGCATTTTCACAATATTTGTTCTTCCAATCCATGAGCATGGAACTTTTTTCCATTTCTTTGTGTCTTTCTCAGTTCCTTTCATGAGTACTTTATAGTTTTCTGAGTATAGATTCTTTGCCTCTTTGGTTACATTTATTCCTAGGTATCTTATGGTTTTGGGTGTGATTGTAAATGGGATCGACTCCCTAATTTCTCCTTCTTCTGTCTTGCTGTTGGTGCATAGAAATGCAACTGTTTTCTGTGCATTGATTTTATATCCTGACACTTTACTGTATTCCTGTATGAGTTCTAACAGTTTTGGAGTGGAGTCTTTAGGGTTTTCCACATAAAGTATCATATCATCTGCTAAGAGTGAAGTTTGACTTCTTTGCCAATTTGGATGGATTTAATTTCTTCTTGTTGCCTGATTGCTGGGGTTAAGACTTCTGGTACTGTGTTGAATAGCAGTGGTGATAATGGACATCCCTGCCATGTACCTGACCTTAGTGGAAAAGATCTCAGTTTTTCTCCATTGAGAATGATATTTGTTGTGGGTATTTCACAGACAGCTTTAATGATATTGAGGTATCTCAATATCCTCTATCCCTACACTTTGAAGAGTTTTGATCAAGAAAGGATATTGTACTTTGTCAAGTGCTTTTTCAGCATCTATTGAGAGTATCATATGATTCTTGTTCTTTCTTTTATTAATATACTGTATCACATTGATTGATTTGCAGATGTTGAAACATCCTTGCAGCACAATAGTAAATCCCACTTAATCATGGTGAATAATCCTTTTAATGTACTGCTGGATCCTATTGGCTAGTATTTTGGTGAGAATTTTTGCACTCATGTTCATCAAGGATATTGGTCTATAATTCTCCTTTTTGATGGGGTCTTTGTCTTGTTTTGGAATCAAGGTAATGCTGGCCTCATAAAATGAGTTTGGAAGTTTTCCTTCCATTTCTACTTTTTGGAACAGTTTCAGGAGACTAGGAATTAATTCTTCTTTAAATGTTTGGTAGAATTCCCGTTGGAAGG
Organism: Mustela nigripes; assembly: GCF_022355385.1. Taxonomy (NCBI): domain Eukaryota; kingdom Metazoa; phylum Chordata; class Mammalia; order Carnivora; family Mustelidae; genus Mustela; species Mustela nigripes. The sequence goes on from NC_081557.1 coordinate 178,326,236, forward strand.
CATCTGGCCCTGGGTTCTTGTTTGTTGGGAGATTTTTAATGACTGCTTCAGTCTTGTTACTGCTTATGTGTCTGTTCAGGTTTTCTATTTCTTCCTGGTTCAGTTGTGGCAGTTTATACATCTCTAGGAATACATCCATTTTTTCCAGATTGTCAAATTTCCTCGCTTATAGTTGCTCATAATATGTTCTTATAATTATTTGTATTTCTATGGGGTTGACTGTGATCTCTCCTCTTTCATTCATGGTTTTATTTATTTGGGTCCTTTCTCTTTTCTTTTTAATATGTCTGGCCAGGGGTTTATCAATCTTAATTCTTTCAAAGAACCAGCTCCTAGTTTTGTTGATTCATTCTACCGTTTTTTGTTGTTGTTGTTGTTTGTTTGTTTTCTTTTTGTTCCTTTGTTTCTATTTTATTGATTTCTACTCTGATCTTTAGCATTTCTCTTCTCCTGCTGGATTTAGGGTTTCTTTGCTGTTCTTTCTCCAGCCCCTTTAAGTGTTGGGTTAGGTTGTGTAATATCTTTCTTGTTTCTTGAGAAAGGCCTGTCTGCTGTATCTTTTCCTCTCAGGGCTGCCTTTGCTGTGTCCCACAGATTTTGAACAGCTGTGTTTTCATTATCATTTGCTTCCATAAGAATTTTCAATTCTTCTTTAATTTCCTGGTTGACACATTCATTCTTTAGTAGGATGCTCTTTAGCCTCCATGTATTTGGGTTCTTTCCAAATTTCCTCTTGTGATTGAGTTCTAGCTTCAGAGAACTGTGGTCTGAAAATATGCAATGAGTGATTCCAATCTTTTGGTACCAGTTGAGACCTGATTTATGACCCAGCATGTGATCTATTCTGGAGAATGTTCCATGTGCACTAGAGAAGAATGTGTATTCTGTTCCTTTGGATGGAATGTTCTGAATATATCTGTGATGTCCATCTGGTCCAGGGTGTCATTGAAGGCCTTTATTTCCTTGTTTATCTTTTGCTTGGATGATCCATTTCAGTGAGGGGGCTGTTGAAGTCACCTACTATTATTGTATTATTGTTGATGTGTTTCTTTGATTTTGTTCTTAATTGGTTTATATAGTTGGCTGTTCCCATGTTAGGGGCATAGATACTTAAAATTGTTAGATCTTCTTGTTGGACAGACCCTTTGAGTATGATATAGTGTCCTACCTCATCTATTATTATAGTTTTTGGCTTAAAATCTAATTGATCTAAGGATTGCCAACCCAGCTTTCTTCTGATGTCCTTTAGCATGGTAAATTGTTTTCCAGCCCCTCACTTTAAATCTGGAGGTGTCTTTGGGTCTAAAATAAGTTTCTTGTGCCAGCATATTGATTTTTTTTAATCCATTCTGATACCCTGTGTCTTTTGGTTTGGTCATTTAGCCCCTTTACGTTCAGGATAACTATTGAGAGATATGAATTTAGTGCCACTGTATTGCCTGTAAGGTGACTGTAACTGTATACTGTCTCTGCCTTCCTTTCTTCTCTACTACTTTTAGGCTCTCTCTTTTCTTAGAGGACCTTTCAATATTTCCTGTAGGGCTAGTTTGGCGTTTACAAACTCTTTTAGTTTTTGTTTGTCTTGGGAGCTTTTTATCTCTCCTATTTTCAGTGATAGCCTGGCTGGATATAGTATTCTTGGCTGCATGTTTTTCTCATTTAGTGCTCTAAATATATCATGCCAGTTCTTTCTGGCCTGCCAGCTCACTGTGGAAAAGTCTGCTGCCAATATAATATTTTTACCATTGTATGTTATAGACTTCTTATCCTGGGCTGCTTTCAGGATTTCCTCTTCGTCGCTAAGACTTGTAAATTTTACTATTAGATGACAGGGTGTGGACCCATTCTTAATGATTTTGATGGGGTTTCTTTGCACCTCCTGGATTTTGATGCGTGTTCCTTTTGCTATATTAGGGTAATTCTCTCCAATAATTCTCTCCAATATACCTTCTGCTCCCCTCTCTCTTTCTTCTTCTTCTGGAATCCAAATTATTCTAATGTTGTTTTGTCTTGTGGTATCACTTATCTCTCAAATTCTCCCCTCATAATCCAGTAGTTGTTTGTCTCTCTCAGCTTCTTTATTCTCTGTCCTTTGGTCTTCTAATTCTTTCTACTGCCTCATTTATCCTAGCAGTAAGAGCTTCCATTTTTTATTGTACCTTATTAATAGATTTTTTTATTTCAACCTGGTTAGATTTTAGTTCTTTTATTTCTCCAGAAAGGGCTTTTATTTCTCCAGACAGTATTTCTCTAATATCTTCCATGCCTTTTTCAAGCCCACCTAGTACCTTGAGAATCATCATTCTGAACTCTAGATCTGATGCGGGACTCGATCCCAGGACCCTGGGATCATGACCTGAGACGAAGGCAGCAGCTTAACCCACTGAGCCACCCAGGCGCCCATCCCTGATTGCTTTCCATAGAGTTCTGGAGGATTGGAATGAAAATGGCGGCCTCCCAATCTCCTGCCCAGAGGAGTGGAGAGCTCAGGGCCCCACTCCTCAGTGCACCCTCAGAGAAAAGCGCTCAATCACTCCCATCTCCCTGGCCTCTGGCTGCACTCTGAGCCCACCTAGCCTGTTACCTAGCATCTCTGTCTCTGGCACACAGCTCTGCCTGGAGTGGCTGAACCCCACAGATCCCAGAGCTCTTCTGGGAGGGGTTCTCCCTGGATTGTATGGGGTCCCCACTCATAGAGCAGTGACCTGTACCATGGGTTATGGCTCAAGGTAACCTCAAGTTGAGAGCTCACTCCTCAGCTCCGTCTTTCTAGCTGGCTTCCCTTCTCTAATACCTGTGAGCTCTGTGACACTCAGACACCCCCAATCCTTCTATGACCTCATGGGACCTAAGGCCATGCTGTCCCCATGTGGGCTTCACCCCGGTTTAGCTTATGGAGTGATGTCCCTCAGTGGAGCAGACTTTTAAAAGTTCTGATTTTGTGTTCCATTGCTTTACCACTAACCAGGAGATCCCCCCCTCTACCCCAAAGCAGTCTACTTTCCTCTCACTTTGGATTCACTTCTCTGCTGGTCCGACCTTCAGAAAGTGGTCGATTTTCTGTTTCTAGAATTGTTGCTCTTCTCTTTGATCTCCCGTTGGATTTGTAGGTGTTTGAAATAGTTTGATAAGCTATCTAGCTGATCTCCTGCTACCTGATGTCTTCTCAGCCTGCTACTTCTCTGCCATCTTGACTCCTCCTTCTCTTACTTTTCTTTCTTTTTTTTTTAAGATTTTTATTTATTTATTTGACAGACATAGATCACAAGTAGGCAGAGAGGCAGGCAGAGGGAGAGGAAGGGAAACAGGCTCCCCTCTGAGCAGAGAGCCTGATGTGGGTCTCATTCCCAGGACCCTGGGATCATGACCTGAGCTGAAGGCAGAGGCTTTAATCCACTGAGCCACCCAAGTGTCCCTTCTGTTACTTTTCTACATCACGTATTTTCCTCTTTTCTGAATCATTCCCATTAGCATATAAAGACATGTTGGTTCTACCATTTTAATAAAACTTACCTGATTCCATTTATTGTCTAGATGCCATTCCTTTTCTCCCTGCCCCTCTCAATTAAAAATTCTTGAAAGAACTGGCTCTACATGATGTCTGCAATGCTTCTTTTTACATACTCTTGTCTAATCCAGCTTTATCTACATGGTTTCACCAAAACTGTTCTTGACAAGTTCTTCTAAGAACTTATATGCCAAATAAGTCAACCCACTCATTCTATACATTTTCTGCATTTTACTTCTAGCACACCACACTGTTCTGTTTCAGTTCCTCCCCAACCTGTTGTAATTGGAAAATCCCATGGTTCAGTACTCATTCTTTCTTCTCTTTTTTTACCCTTTCCTCTGGGGATTTCATCCTGCCTTAAATATCATCTATATGTTGATTTCCCCAAAGTTATATCTTCAAGCCCTGGCCTATCACCTGACTTCTAAAGCTTTATACCACAAAACATGTTCAGCATAGAAAGTTTGAGGTACAATTAACATCTCAAAATTAATGTGTCTAAAGCTGAATTTCTTATGTTACACTATTCTAACCTCTAACTCATTCAATCTGTAGATTTCCCCTTCATAGCCAGTGATAACTTTACCCTCCCAGTTGCTCAGTTGCAAAACTTGAAACCATTCTTATACTGCTCTTCCTTCCAACACATATATGAACTGTTTTCAAGGTACACAAATCACCTCAACTGTGATATCTTAGTCTGTATTATATGGATTTATGTCAATAGTTCTGTAACTGGTGTTTCACATTCCACCCTATTCTCCACACTCATAACAAAACTATTCTCATAAAATTCAAATCATTCCAGATATCTGTTCCAAATTCTCCAGTGGTTTCCTGTTTCCCTCAGAACAAAGACCAAATCCACTTGACTGAATACTATCTACCTTTAAGCCCTCTCTAACCTTACCTCCTTCTTCTCTTCCAGAGTCCCTCTACTATAAAAACACTGATTCTGCTTATTCTAGAACACCCCAGACATTAGCCCACCCTATAATCTTTGTTCTGTTTCCTCCACCTGGAATGCTCTTCTTCTGTATAACTAACCTTTCCTCCAGCTTAACCTCTTTGACCTTTTTACTCAAATACCACTTTCTTAATGATGTCAATACAATTAACTTGGATTTTACTTTCTCAACTCACTTGATGTTATTTACCCCAATTTTTCCATAACATTTATAACCTTATAGTTTTTTATGTAACAATTTTATATTTATTATGTACTGTATTATTTATTACAACACTATTTTTACTCTCTGCCTTTCCAGAATGTTGAATACAGAGATCATTTGAAGTTTTTTTTTCACTAAGATTCAAAGTGTACAGAAAAGTGCTTGCACATTCATAAATAATTACCAAACATATGAATAAGTAAATAACTGAATTTATATAATATGGAAAGGTATTTATCTGCTACATTATAAAGCATATACAAACATGCATATAATAAGGAGATAAAAAATAAGTACCTGTATTTTAACTTTATAACACAGTAGGCCGTTGTGAATGCCTATGGGGTTTTTGTTGGTGGTGGTGGTCATGAGGTAATATTTATAAAGAAAGGTAAATAGAATAATTTTTTTAAAGATTTTATTTATTTATTTGACAGAGAGACACAGCAAGAGAGGGAACACAAGCAAAAGGAGTGGGAGAGGGAGAAGCAGGTCTCCCGCTGAGCAGGGAGCCCAATGCGGGGCTCAATCCCAGAACCATGGAATTATGACCTGAGCCAAAGGCAGACTTTTAACTGACTGAGTCACCCAGGTGCCCCTAAAATTTTTAATTTTAAATATTTTAACATTGTGGTGTCAAGTTAAACTGAGCTTGGCATACTTCTATTTAATAATTTTTATATTTTGAATGATAAAATCAGTATATCATTAAGAAATACTAATAAGTATGAGATCAAGTAAAATGAACTATAGTAGTATATTAGATACTTAATGTAGTGCAAGAAATACACTGCCAATTATTACAAATTAATGTCTTATTATTTGAAGAATAAAATGCAATGTAAATATTCTAGACTTTGAGCTAGATGGTATGGATTCTAAATCTAATTCTACCACTAAGTACATTAGAAAACAGAGTGGGGAAAAATATTTCTTTTCTCCACTTGAGATTCTTCACATGTATAATTTGAGAGTTTGGTTACAGGGCCATTTAAGTTTCTTTCCAGCTTTGAGAATATATGACTTCCTCAAATAAAAAATAATAATTTTAAGTATTTTACAATTGTTTGGGAGTTGATGAAATGTCCAAGTTATATGGAGTTTTTTATAGTAGTTTCCCAGATTTTTCTGCTTGAACTTTTAGATTTAATAGTTACTGTTTAAAAAAAAATGTTTAATTTATAATTAAATTCACAACAGGGGAACCTGGGTGGCGCAGGTGGTTAAGTGTCTGTCTTCGGCTCAGGTAATGGCCCTAGGGTTCCGGGATCAAGTCCCACAACAGACTCCTTATTCAGTAGGGAGCCTGCTTCTCCATTTCCCCTTCCCCCCAACCCCACACTCTCTATAGCTCTCTCCCTCACAAACAAATAAAATTTTAATTTAAAATAAAAGATAGAACTATAGAGAATAAATTGATGGCTACCAGGGGAGGTGGGCGGGGAGGTTGGGTGAAATAAGTAATGGAGATAAAAGAGAGTACTTGCTGTGATGAGCACCAGGTGATGGATGGAAGTGTTGAATCACTATATTGTCTACTTGAAACTAATATTATACTGTATGTTAACTGGAATTTAAATAAAAACTATTTTTAGTGTCAATAAGCAACATATAGCATGTTTAATATTTACTTTATATTATGTTTAATATAGAAGCAAAACATTTCCCAATAGAATTGTCCTACTTTCTATACTGTTATATTTTTGTAGTTACTGAAATAGTAAAGGAAAATGGTGATGTTAAACAAAACTATCAATAGCTCTACAAGTGTAAGAGAAAACATGATTTTAAGAATAAATTAGTTAAGATTATAGTATACTTTTACATATGATCTCTAATCTGACTTAATTTTTATTGTATTCTAGAACAAGCTGCTTATGCTCACTCTAGATATAAAACAATGCTTAATATCACATCATAAGGCAGCTCACAGCATAAGCAAAGACATCTGTTAATAGTGCCATGCATACTTAGGAACTGTGGTGCTCAAATGGTTTTGTTTTCAAAGCATCACCACCTAATTTATTTTTATAGCAAATGGGAGCCTCATTTTTCATGGTTTGGTAGTTGCATTCAAATATACCAATAATATACCAATAATTTCAAATGCAATCACTTCTATACTGCAATATTTGAGAACATTAGATGGAATTGTTAGTTCTGTTGATGGGTGGACAGCTTCTCCAACAGCTTTAGTCTTTTCTTGCTATTTTTAAATTAATTTTAAAATAATATTTTAGTAAAATTTAGGAAGTTTGATTTTATGTAAGAATTAAATGTGACTTCCAAATGTACGAAAATGAAAAATTATAAACTTTCTTTCTTAGAGTTCTGGAAATGTGTCATTTATTTTCCTGTATTTTCAGTAGCTGAAAGCATTTTTACATAGGAAAATGAAAACATTAAAAAATTTATGATTAACATATGTTAAAAGAAATTATAAATAAGAGATCTATGAAAACAACAAATTCCTTTATAGAACAGGATAAAGATGCTGAGAAATTATAATACTCTGTATAAATTTAGCTTTTTCAAATAGAGTACTTCACATGCCACTTTTAAATCATGTATTCAAAAGTAGTGATGGCAGTTTGACACGTAGTTGTTTCTATTTGTCTCTGAATCAGAAAATATGAAATAAAATAGCCTTAAATCTAAATGTCTAAGTCATGATTTCCCAATAAAATATTTGTGTTTGTCTAAGGAATTCTTTATTAAAGTTTGGTAAAATTTTATAGAACAAATCACTAAGTCATTTTGCCTATGAAATTGCAGCAATAACAATATTATTTAATGATCCATTTAAGCCTTTGTATAAGAGTTTAATGATTTTCAAAATGCTCCTAGATATAAATAAATGAAACTTGATGAAAATTAAGTGGAACTAGCAGCTCTGCAAGAATCTATAACAATAAGACAATGATAGAAATAATAAACACATTTTGTCATGTCAGAAACAGCATGGTATGCTACATAAATGATGTAGGATAAACTTGCAAGTCTAGCAGACAATGACATAATTACTAATAATGGTAATATTTTTATTTTAAATGTAATATTATAAACATAAATTACAATTTATAATTATAATTTACAATTATAATTCACACTTTATGCTCCATTTTTTCCACACTATTCTATATACAGTAACACTTTATTCTTACAACTCTATCAAGAAAATGTTGTTATTATCTACTGTTAATGCATGGAGTTTCAGAAGGGAAATAACGTAACACCACATAACTGATACATGATGGAATCAGGACTTGTGTGCACTTGACAGTCACCACTGACTATCATTTTAATCGTAAAACAAAGAATTATATGTAGTGATTTTTTATAAATTTATTTTTACACAGATCATAAAGATGGATGGTAAATGAAAAACTGAGAAAACTCCCTCCTAACCTGCTGATCCCATGATCCCATGTCATTTCTTCAGAAGCACAGACATTGTAAGGCAGAGAATGTGTCTGAGACACATAGAGAATAAAGTCAAGGCAGACAGTGGCATGTATTGTTGCCATATTGAGCAAAAAGGGTGGTTTATCATATGAAATACATACTATTATTGGAAATTAGACCAGAGGGGAACATTAGTGCTCAGGTGTCGTCTAAAGTATCCATTCACCTGTGCTCCTCTAATGCCAGCACCCACAGAAAATCACAAACCAGTAGCTACATCCCCTTCTCCAACAGAGTCAGCAGAAACCCTGGCTGAAGATACTGCAAGAAACAAGAAACAACCTATCAGTTCAACATTGCACTCTTGTTCAACAAATGGGAATGGCAAGGGGACGGAGACTTCAAATGGCCTTCGGCAAAACAAACTCAAGTGCCTCTGGAACACAATCTTTGAATGTTCTGCATTAAGGGACTCTGTTGGAATCAGTATTTAGGCTGTGGTGCTGCTAATTTTTTTGGTTACTGTGATTATCAGAAAGTATTTATACATCAGAAACAAGCTGCAGCAACTAGATATGGTTTCATATTAGGTCCTTAAGTTGGTGTTTTGCAAAGTGCAGCTCAAGTGTGCATCTAAGCAGCAATACCTGCTTTATTGAGGAGAATCTTTATAACATGGATTAAGACCCAGTGGTCCTTTACTGTTTTATGCCCATGACTGCAGAAAATAGTGATCAAATGTCACCTTATGAGACCCTTTTAAGCTCCAGAGTCAATTTATCTGTGTCAGTTTTGCCTGGCATTCCAACATGTCAGTGACATTGCGTAGAATGACTGTAGCTCAAATCTATGTACTGTCAATAATATTAATGGTATAGTCCTTTTTTTTTTTTAATCCTAATGGACCCAATCTTTCTGGTCATTGCACAGTTCTATTCAAAACATCAACACTTTGCAGGTAACACATATATTTTTAGAACCCATGAATCTTATATCCTTCAAAAAGAATACTTTCTGTGAGACAGGAAATGAACTATCTTTGTCTCTCATCAAGGAGAGAGGAATAATAATTAAAATAAACAAATCTTATTTTTCATAATTGTAATTTTTTCTCTTATAATTCTAAATGTTACATTTCTTCAGTTTTCATTTATTAGAGATAATCCTTTTCATATTATCTGGCTATAGAGTGGTAATTCCAATAATATGGTACTTCTAAGCAGCCTTTGGAAAGCAAAACACTGTAGAAATGGAAGGATTAAAATAAATTTCCAATAGTTTGTACTAATAGCATATCTATCATTAGTGCTCAGTAAATATTTTCTATATTGTTGCCTTTCTAAGTTTCTTTTTTAATTTAAATAACTTTTTGATTATTATATATTAATTATTTTAAATTATTATTTATTATTATATTATTTAATTATTATTATTTTAACTTTTAATTTAAATAATTTTAAATAACTTTTTTAATTTAAATAAGTTATTGACTATCACCTTGTATATAAAATTTTTCAACAGCTGAGAGATAGAATGGTTGAGAAGGAGATAATATGAAACTCTTTTTTCTGTAACGGTATCAGTCTTGAGAATGTACTGAAGTTTTTTTTTTTTTTTTATCTTCTTAGACATAGTTCAGTTTCCATTATCTACAGACTGTCTTGGGACATTAGGGCACTGATGAAATTGAGTATATATTTAGACATAAGAAACTTTGCATACCTTTAAGAAGTAGCAGTAACAATCTTTCATTTATGGTTATATAGGTGGTTGGAATAATTTTGTGAGTACAATAAAGTATGAGGTACTTTCAGTACTGTCTAATTGCATGGATGTGTACAAGTCTTTAATTTTTTTAAAAATTTGAAACAAAGTTGTTTTACTTTTTATACCCAGTGTTCTAAATATCTTTATCTTCAGCCTGTTTCTTTCAATGTCCTTAACCCATCAAAGAATTCTTTTGTCTAAATTATCTATGGGAAGAAACTGGCATTGAAAAAAGAACAGGGGGAGCCTGGGTGGCTCAGTTGGTTAAGCATCTCTTGATTTCAGCATGGGTCATGATCTCGGGGTTCTTAGACTAAACCCTGCTCCAGGCTCCACTCTGAGTGTGGAGCCTCCTTGGAATTTTCTCTCTCCACCTTCCTTCTGCCCCTTCCCCAAGCCCTCTCTCCCACTTTTGGGGGAAAAAAAAACAACAGATGTTAAACAACATGAAATATGATATTTATTCAGTGAGATGATTGGATTGCAGTTTGGCCATCAGTGAGGAAACTAGTAATAGTTTTCTCTGTAAGTCACACGACATAGAGATATTTTGAAACTGTTTTATGATTCTAAATTATTCATAGCAAGTGCTAACCTGATTTAAGTCTGACCACCTTTGATTGTTTTGGTCAGGTGAGAATGTTAATTGTGTCAAATGACTGATTTTACTTGATTGTACTTATTCTATACCTATGCACTGATACCTATGCATCTATACCTATCTATATATGTGAGTGTGTGCATATATAGTATATACACTCAGGCACTGAGACATATACCAACCCATTTATGTCTAGATATTTATAGAACTTTTTAAATGTTCTTGACAATTTAATTTGTAATGATCAAAACCTGGCAACAAAACAAATGCCCATCAACAGGTGAAGAGAAAAGCAATTATGGCATGTCCATACAATAGAATACTACTTAGCAATAAAAGAGACAAATTATTGACACACAACATGGGTGGAATTGAAAATATTAATGATGAGTGAAAATGAGACAAAATGAAATACATGCTATATGATTCCATTTATATGTGTCTATAAAATGCAAATAAATTTATAATAACAAAAAGCAATCAGTGGTTGTCTGGAAATTTTGAAGAATGATAGATATATTCATTATTTTTATTTTGGTGGTGACTTCACAGATATATTTATGTCAATACTTAAACTTCCTACTCTAAATATGTAGTGCTTATTATAGGTTAATTATTCCTCAGTGAAAGTAAGAAAGTTAAGGTTATAAAAGCTAAGGTTATATAAGTTTGTATACGCACACACACACATAACACATGCAAGTATGTATGCATGTTGTATGTATATTTGAAGAAAAAAATAATTCTCAGAATTTTAATTAAATATATACTCTCTAGCCTAAGAGAAGATTATCAAATTTATATTAAAGGGTATATTTCATTAACACTTTCCCTAAAAGTAATATTTTAAACTAATTTCCTTTGCTACAAAGAAAAACTAATTAATTTCCTTTGCTGTAAAGAAAAACAATTAATATTTCCAGTTTGCCCTACCTGATATCAAAGTGCCTTTATTTTCCAAAAGACAAAAGTTGACAAAAACAGAAGTTTAAGTCTAAGATGTGTTCTACTGAAAAGTCTCCTAAATGCATCCTCAATGATTAACCTGTTACTGAAACCAATGCACATTTTGTGTTTTTGTATTCATCACTGGGGACTAAGTCTTGCTTTTCAATTACTCTTCTACTTAGAAAACATAGAACAATAGTCTGCTGATGATAGAAGATTCCTTCTCCAAAACAAAAATGTTCTGAAAATGAAAATCCTCAGAATTCACAGTGTTTCAATTTAAGCATACTAATGACACCAAATAATCATCTTTGACTTGTAACTGACATTCCTTTTTGCAGTTTTGCTGATAGTTTCTAAAATCAAGGGAGAATTTGAAAATTATCATAATATCCTTATGAAACTTATTTTGGTGCTTCAGCTATGACATACTAAAAGTCTGAAATGCTCACCTTGCTAACTATGCATATATTTTTGATAATATTTTTTGAAAAGCCATCTTGAACCCTTGTAAAAATTTAAAAATACATACACTGTAGTGTTACTATATTAGGTAAAACAAAATTTAAAGTTATGTAATTAAAATCTATACCTTTTCAAACTTTTATTTGTAGTTAACACATAGTGTAATATTGGTTTCAGGTGTAGAATTTAGTGATTCCTCCCTTACATATAACATCAGTACTCATCACAACAAGTGTCCTCCTTAATACTCATCACCCATTTAACCCATCTCCTATTCACCTCCCCTCCATCAACCCCCAGTTTGTTCTCTAGTTAAGAGTCTCTTATGGTTTTCTTCTCTTTTTTTCCCCCTTTGCTATGTTCATCTGTTTTGTTTTTTAAATTCCACATATGAGTGAAATCATATAGTATTTGTCCTTCTCTGACTTATTACACACACACACACACACACACACACACACACACACACACCATGTAATATAGCTTTGATTTTGCCCATCCTTGGAGGGACCTTGGGCACACATCCTGTTATCTTTATGAAACGTCAATGAAGAACCACCATCCATGGGATGAGGGTAATGTCATTACATGTCTTATAAAAACTAATGTTGTACTGTATGGTGACTGACACAACATAATGAAATAAAACAATAAAATAAAAGTATACAGACTCAGAAAAAAAATAAAGGTATATAGACTCAAGAAAAAGAAAAAAGAAAAAAATACCAATCCTGCATACATCGCTCCTTTTTCAAATGTGAGATAATTGAAAAATATCCACCACTAAGTCAGTCAGATAATCTGTGTCCCTGTTTAATACCCTTCCTGTCAGGATGTGGCCAATTCACCAACATACAGTAACAAATAAAACCACAGCAACCCTTCAGCATATTGACTTTTGAAGATTATATAGAAAAAGCTTGAATAATCTGTTATAGTTGAAAAGACATCTTTAGTTTAATATTTGATTAATACAATAATGCCACCAGTATACCAGTTCTCTTTACTTTTGTGTTCTACTATATTCCCAAAATTTGGATAGACTCTCCAAGATATAAAGAATTAATAGTATTGTGAATGTAATGAATCTTTCTTCCTTTATACAAATTCATAGTAACACATTTAACCAGTCATAGCATTATATAGCATTATCCATACATATGAAAATAATTTTTAATGAATTGCAATTGACTTTAGATAACTTCACAGTGTACACTTAAACTACCTTATCTAGTAATAAATATTATCAAGGCTTCTCTTGTTATCTTAAAAACCTGTTAACCTGTTTAAAATTAAATGTTCCTTTTACTGACTTTGTTTTAAAATGTAATGGAATGTGTAATATAACTCTCTGAAAATGTTGATTTTTTTTTTTTTTTTGGCTCTTCAAATTGAAAGTGGTTTAGAACACTTGTGGGGTTTTTTTTTGGGGGGGGGTAGTTTCTTTTCTTTTCTTTTTTTTTAACTGAAATCTTAGAACTCATACCTGAACAGCCTTAAGGTTGCCTTCTGTTTTTATTTTCAAATGAAGAAATAGGTTAATTAGAAATAAAGGGGGAAGGTATTCACATATTTCAAGACTGTGATTTAATCCTCTATCCTTATTACTTCTAAAACCTTGTTCTTTATTCCTGGCTCATCTTTTTAACTCCTCCATTTGGAAATAACAGTATCAGTATGAACTCTTGAAATATCAAATTCTTATACTGTTACAGTAGTTATAAATCTTAATTACATTAACATCTGCAAAAGGGTAGAAAGCTTGGTGGTTTTGGAACTTAAGCCAAGATCTATCTTGCATAAGTTTGTATGGTGATGAAACCTGAAAGCTGAAACATAATCAAACTTTCCAAAAACCCACTAAATGTAGTGTTTAGTATACCTATAAGTAATAAAATTCAGGTGATTTAAGAAAGCTATTATTTGAGAATCTTGATTTATTCACAGGATTTGATGCAGATCTTCCTAAGGAACATCTATCATTTTGCCATATTAAAAGAAGGAAGTCCTACCATTTGTGACAACATAGATGGACCTTAAGGGCATTATACTAAGTTAAATAAGCCAGAAAATGAAAGACAAATACTATATGATCTTACTTCTATATGATATCTTAACCATAGACTTATGAGTAACATTGATAAAGTCACTTATCTGATGGTGTATACTTTAATATGTCCTATTCCTGGACACTATTTAGGTTATTCAGGCCTGTTTTGTTCTTTAATTTTTTTTTCTGTTTATTTCTGGTATATTTATTCTGTTCCACTGATCTATGTATCTGTTTATGTGCCAATATCATACAGCTTTTATTACTACAGATTTGTAGTGTATCCTAAAATTTTGTATTATGGTACCTCTAGCTTTGTTCTCATTCCTCAAGGTTACTTTGTTCTCATTCCTCAGGTTACCAAGGCTATTCTGATCTTCCATGGTTCCATATAAATTTCTGAATTATTTGTCCCAGTTTTGTGAAAAATGCTGTTGGTATTTTGATAAGGATTGCATTGAATATAAGTATTGCTTTGGGCAATAAAGACATTTTAATAATATTGATTCTTCCAATCTATAAACAATAAATATCTTTCTATTTTTTGTGTCCTCTTCAAGAAACAGAATAGAGAATCCAAATTTTAAACTCAAGAGAATATGATTAATTAATCTATGGCAACTGCAGCAAGAATATACAATAGGGAAAAGACAGCCATTCAATAAATGGTGCTGGAAAAATAGGACCAGCTACATGTAAAAGAATGAAACTAGACCACTTAACACCATACACAAAAATAAACTCAAAGTGGATGAAAGACCTAAGTGTGAGACCTGAAACTGTAAAAATCCTAGGAGTCAGCACAGGCAGTAACTTCTCTGATATCATCTGTAGTAACATTTTTCTAGGTATGTCTCCTGAAACAAGGGAACAAAGGCAAAAATAAACTATTGGGATTACATCAAAATAAAAAGCTTTTGCACAGCAAAACAAAATGGCAACCTGTGGAATGGGAGATTATTTCCAATGATACATCCAATAAGAGGTCCATATCCAAAATGTATAAATAACTTCTATAACTCAACACCAAAAAATATCCCCAAACAATCCAATTAAAAATTGGGCAGAGGACCTGAATGAACATTACTCCAAAGAAGACATATAGATGGCCAGCACACATGAGAAAATCCTCAACATCTCTCATCATCAGAAAAATGCAAATCAAAACCACAATGATATATGACCTTACACCAGTTAGAATGTCTAAAATCAAATTGATAAGAGATAACAAGTTTTGGTGCAGATGTGGAAGAAAAGGAATTCTGTGCACTGTTGGTGGGAATGTACTATGGTACCACTGTGGGAAACAGCATAGAGGTTATGCAAAATATTAAAAACAAAAATACCATATGCTACAGTAGTTCCACTATTGAGTATTTAATGGAAGAAAACAAAACACTAATTTGAAAAGATATATATATTCCTTTGTCTATTGTAGCATTACTTATAATAAACTAGATACAGAAACAATGTAAGTTGAATATGACAAATATTATATATATACATATAGATTCAAATACACATACATACATACATATATGCACACATACATACGATGGAATACTACACAGTAAAAAAAAAAAAAGGATGATTTTACCATTTAAGACAACATAGATAGACCTAGAGGGTATTATGCTAGATAAAATAAATCAGAACAACAGATGCCATATAAGTCTATTCATAAGTGGAATCTTTAAGAAAAAAAAAAGAAAGAAAGAAAGAAAGAAAGAAAGAAAGAAAGAAAGAAAGAAAGAAACAAAACACAAAAACAGAATCGGATCTAAAAATACAGAGAACTGATGGTTTCCAGACAGGAGGGGAGTGGGGGCTGATCAAATGTGTGAAGGGGAGTAGGAGATGATACATTTCCAGTTATGGAATGAATAAATCATGGGAAAGGCACAGCATAAGGAATATAATCAAGAATACTGTAATAGTGATGTAACAGGACAGATGGGTAGCTACACTTGTGGTGAACATAGCTTAATGTCAGAACTTGTCAAATCACTAATTGTACACCTGAAACTAATGTAACATTGTGTATCAACTATACTCACCTTTGTTTCTCATCAAGACCTGAGTTATTGGAATGCCCCCCTGCCTTTTGAGAGCAGACACTATTTCAGCAAAGAAAAAGAAATAGGAAATTGTTAGCCTTCTTTAATTACTTCGGAAAAAAAATTTAATGAGAATGAATACTCGAATAATAGCCTATATATATTATATATGACACATGAAATTTTATCTTCTTAGCCTATTGTTTTGGTTAAAAAGTCAAAAAAGTCTTCAGAGTGGGAATACTTCAGAGCTAGATATACAGATTCTTAATTTTCTTTACTACTGGCCATTGTTCCATAAATTGATTGATTACATTTTAAAGAGTAACTCTTAGCTTAATTTTAAAAACATGATCTCAAAGAAGTCAAGATTCTTCTAATTTAGAAAGGCAAGTTATAATTGAAATTTATAATAGCATTAAATTTATGTTCTGCTTGACTTCTTTTAACAACCTCAGCTGTTAAAGCTTTGATAAACTCTGTATACCTTTAGAAGAGTCATTTTGCCTTCTCTGAGGTTGTAAATAATGGATTAGTAATGTATAATGTGTTCCTGAAAGCGAGTACTGCCTTGTTTAACACTATCTGTCAGTTATAATGATGCTGAAATAGAACTCAATGTGAAAGGAACACTGGAGAATGTACTGCTGCTCAGTGTGAATATGAATTAATTTGTATCAGTTGCACAATTCCTTCATTTTTTAATGCAATTATGTGTTACCTGTATCTCAGAAAGATAGCCAAGTATATGGCATTTTGGTTTGATACTTTTTGATAGGCTGAAATATAGATAATATTATAAGCTTGACTTAAAGAACATTAGAAAAACTTTTTCTTAAATAAAGACTAAGATTTTTAGGGCATCATATGGTGCTGGAATCTGTATCTGAATTAAACATATTCTTAAATGTTTATAATAAAGTTTTTGAAAAATCTGATTGTGAGCAGTTTTAAAACTGTTCTCAACACAGAAATTCTGATAGCATGTAAGATTCAGCTTAAAGTAGCAAATGAATTAAAATACGTTTGCTATAACTTGCCAACATCCAAAAATCAGATTCAGACAATGTGCTTGAATTAATGTGAAATGTCAGCTCACCAATTGAGAAATCACAGCTCAATTGCCTTAAAAACCAGGTAGGCTCTAAGAAACACAATTCTTATCACAGATTATTTTGCATATTAGAGAAAAAGAAAAGAGGGTACCTTGTGAACTCTCATCAGTAGATTTGGTTGCAATAAAGTGAATCCGAAAAAGTTACTCTTGGGATGTCTGGTTGGCTCAGTCAGTTAAGTATCTGCCTTGTGTTCGGTCATGATCTCACGGCTCTGGGATTGAGTCCCACATAGATCTCCCTGCTTATCAGGGAGACTGTTTCTCCCTTTCCTTCCTCCTTCTTGAGCACGTGTGCTCTCTTGTTCTCTGGAAAATAAATAAAATCTTTAAAAAAAATGGACTAGTGTCCAGAATCTATAAAGAACTTAGCAAACTCAACACCCAAAGTATAAATAATCCAATCAAGAAATGGGCAGAGGACATGAACAGACATTTCTGCAAAGAAGACATCCAGATGGCGAACAGACACATGAAAAAGTGCTCCATATCACTCGGCATCAGGGAAATACAAATCAAAACCACAATGAGATATCACCTCACACCAGTCAGAATGGCTAAAATCAACAAGTCAGGAAATGACAGATGCTGGCGAGCATGCGGAGAAAGGGGAACCCTCCTCCACTGTTGGTGGG
>NC_081557.1:178346960-178355127 GCF_022355385.1 Mustela nigripes
CACAAAACAAACTGAGGGTTGCCGGGGGCAGGGGGTTTGGGAGAAGGGGGTGGGATTATGGACATTGGGGAGGGTATATGATTTGGTGAGTGCTATGAAATGTGTAAACCTGGTGATTCCCAGACCTGTACCCCTGGGGATAAAAATATATGTTTATCAAAAATAAAAAATTAAAAAAAAAATGAATCAATATGTTCTGGGAAATATTTGAGTTCTCAAATGAGATGACCTCAAATTCATTTACATGTGTCTGTGTTGACAAATGTTTCTAGACTTGAGTGTATTGATAAGGTAACTACCACACACACAAAAAAAAATGCTGCAAATAGTCTGGTTTTTTTTTTTCATAAAATCAGGCTTTTTATGTGTGATTTAATATTTTTTTTAAAACATGACACTTCATGTTAAAGATGTCCCATTGCTACAATTTGAAATTTACTATACAAAATTGACTTATTTTTAGAAGTAAACATATTTTAGGATCACTTTTGTTAAATACCATATATAACTTAATGCCTAAATATATGCACTAAGTGTATATCTAAATATTTTAGATTTAATTTCACTCATGAGTTAAGGACATTCACAACAATGTGTATACCAGAATTGTTCAGAAATACCAACACAATTTTCTCACAAATACTCAGTTAATTACTACTGTCTTTCCCACAAATTTTGAACAAAGGAGGAACAATGGAGGAACAAATCCATTAAGAGTTTATGTGATTCCACTGCACATTTCAGAAAAGTCAGTGGCAATAATAATAGCTATACTAATATTAATTTTACCATTTAACAGCTATTGGTATTTTCACTGTGTCAGGGTAATGTGCAAACTGTATTACAGGGGCCAACTCATGACTGAAACATAATTTTATGTATATAATATAGTTAATGCTCCCATTTTAAAAAATGAGAAATAGTGGCATATGGAAGTAGAACTTGCCAGGGTTTTTGGTAGAAAAGATTTAACTCAGGTTTGTTTACTCAAACCCTGCTCATTCCAAGGATGGCTTGGTCATCATTTTCTAAAGCATAAACTTTGAGCCCTTGGAACATTTTGCCTAATAGGAATTTTTTGTTATGTCTGAGACCATATTGTAATCATTTGGCAAGTTTATCCTAAAATGTGGCTTATGATGAATAAATGTTTTCTTTCTGTGAAGTTAGACTAGAATCTGAGTAGCTAAGGTCAGTCATATGGGCACTGCAAGCTCACATGACTGACTCACAATCAAAACCCTGGACACCAAAACACAACCAAGCTTTCTGGTTGAGAATGCTCATATGTGTTCTCATATCACTGTTGAGAGTAATAAGAATATCTCCATGGAAATCCATGGGGACATCTGGAAGCTTGTACCAAGTGGTTCCTAGACTTTACCTCATGTAACATTCCCCTTTGTTATTGTTACTATAATAAACCCAAGTCATATCTATTTAATATTGTATTCTATTTGCAGATCATATAATTTATATCTAGAAAATCCTGAAGACTCCATCAAAAAACTGTTAGATCTAATTAACAAATTTGTTATGTTGCCGGATACAAAATTAACATACAAAAATCAGTGGCATTTCGATTGTGTGCAGCTGCGCTGGCTTTCCATCCCTCACACCAGTGTCTCACTCCACATTTGACCATGCCTTTCACCCGAGACTCTTTGCAGCACCTTATGTTGGATAACAATCAGACTTACGTGGGAAAACTCCAGGCTTCCAAGAAACTGCCATGTGAGAACCCAGCTCACCTTGCTCAGCAACAGGAACCCTGTAGTTGGCTCAGCTCAACTCCCACAATCACCTCCATGAGGCGGGATGTTTATTTTTTTGATCCTAAGATATTAAAAGATGACCTTAATTTCCACTTAGCAGCCTTGTACAACCACCACACAGGGACATTCAAGAACAAAAGTGAGATAGTCTTACACCAGGAGACTACCCAGGATACCCATGGAATCATCAAGACCCAATTCCCTGGAGAACTTTTACCCCCTCCTCTACCACCTTCCATCACTTCCCAGTCTAACATCAGATACTGGATCAACCCTAAGAAGGAGTCTATTCACAGCATTCAGGGATCCATAGTATCCGCTCACACTGCAGCCACCAGTGGAGGCTACTCCCAAAAGAATGATGATGGCTTCTTCTCAACCCAATGTTGAGAAGCCCCTGGACTAATTAATCATAGTTGAACATCTGCTGCCTACCTCCATTAAATAGATTTTTGCTGAAAAAAAAAAAAAGATCAGTAGCATTTCATACTATTGCTACTGTTGTTACTAACAACAGATTAATTTGAAAGTCAAAGAAAACAATCCCATTTACAATAGCATCAAAAACAGTAAAATACTTAGGAATAGATTTAACCAGAAGGTGAAAATCTCCACACTAAAAACTATAATACACTGATGAAAAGAGTCAAAGACACAAATTAAATGGAAAGATAGCCAATATTTATTGGGATTGGAAGAATTAGTATGGTTTAAAATGTCCATACTACCCAAAGCCATCAATAGATTAAATACCTACCAAGATTTCAATGGCTTTTTTTTTTTTAACTTTTTACAGAAGTAGAGAAACTACTAGTAAAATTTATATGGAGTCACAAAAGACCCTGAACAGACAAAGGGATCCTAGGAAAGACCAAGGCAAGAGACAGCACATTCTTGATTTCAAGCTATTTTAGAAAGCAGTAATAATTGCAACAGTGTGATACTGGCATAAAACAGACACAAAGACCAATGGAACAGAACTGAGAGCCCCATATATATATGTATGTTAATTCTGAATATATATAGATATATATATCTATATATATATCTCAAATCAACTCAAATTCGAAAAGGGAGTCAAGAATGCTTAAATAAATAGTATTAGAAAAACTAGTAGAAATATTTTTAGGAAACTAGAAATTGGATATTCACATGTAAAAGAGTAAAATTAGACCCTTGTCTTACACTACTCACAAAAATGAACTTGAAATGGATTTAGGACCTAAGTATAGAAAACCATAAATCACAAAACTCCTAGAAACCATAAAACTCCTTAGGGCAGAAAAATAGGGAAAAGCTCCTTGACATGAGTCTTAGCAGTGATTTCTTAGGTTTGACTTCTAAAGCACAAGCAACAGGATAAAAAATAAACAAGTAGAACTATATCAAACTAAACAGCTCTGAATAGCAGAAGAATCAACAAAATGAAAGTCTACATACATGATGGAAGAAAACTACATATCTGATAAGGGCTTAAAATCCAAAATATATAAAGAACTCCTATAGCTCAATAGCAAAAATAATAATAATTCAATTAAAAGATGGGCAAAGGATCTAATTAAATAATTTTCCAAAGAAGATATAACAAATGGCCAACAGGAACCTGAAAAGGTGTTCAACATCACTAATCATTAATGGAGATGCAAATCATAACCACAATGAGAGGGGGCACCTGGGTGGCTCAGAGAGATTGTGCCACACCTATTAGAATGTATTTTATCAAAAAGAGAAGAGACAAGTGTTGACAAAGACAGAGAAAATAAATCTTTGTGTACTGTTGCTGGGAATGTAAATTGGAATAGCTAATAGAGAAAAGAGTATGGAAGGCCAATAAAAAATGGATCTACCATATGATCCCGCAATTTCACTCTTGGGGATTTATCCAAAAAAAAAAAAAAAAAATTGAAAATACTATCTAAAAGAGATCAGTTTCTGTATGTTCATAGCAGCATTATTTACAATAGTGAAGATATGGAAACAACCTGTGTTCATTGACAGATGAGGGGATAAAGAAGTTGTAGTATATACATATGAAGGCATTAGAATATCATTTGGTCAAAAAAGAAGGAAGTCCTGTCATTTGTGACAACATGAATGGACCTTCAGAACATTATCCTAAGTGAAATACGTCAGAGAGTGAAAGGGAAATACTGTACGATCTCACTCATATTTGGGATCTAAAGAAAAAAAAAAGTCCTCAGAAAGGATGTTATATGTTTGGTTACCAGGGGTAGGGACTGAGGTAATTAAATGTAAGTGCCCCAAATGTACAAGATGAATGAATACCAGGAATATAATGAACAACATGATGATGATCATAAGTAACACTGCCGTATATGTGCATATATGTATATATATGTATATATTTGCCATATATATGTATGCATATGTATATATGCCACATATGTGTATATGTACACACCACAGAGATAAAAGTAAAGAGTAAATCCTGATTTCTAATCACACAGAAACTTTCAGTATTTTTGTATTTTCTATTTTATGTATTTTTTTAATAAGATGATGAATGGTAACTTAACTTGTAATAATTTCACATTATATGTACGTTAAATTATGCTGTATGCCTTAAACTTCTACAAGTGTTTTATGTAAACTATATCTCTAACACTGGAAAAATCTAAAATAAAGACTTTATTTTTACAACAGAACTGAATGGAAGATATATGTCACATAGTCCCTGGCAAATATGAATCAAGCCACTATAATATACATGTACAAGTTTTTGTGTAGACATAGATTTCCAACTGTTAAAAATTACTAAGGAGAGGGGCGCCTGGGTGGCTCAGTGGGTTAAAGCCTCTGCCTTCGGCTCAGGTCATGATTCCAGGGTCCTGGGATCGAGCCCCGCATCAAGCCCCACATCGGGCTCTCTGCTCAGTAGGGAGCCTGCTTCTCCCTCTCTCTCTGCCTGCCTCTCTGCCTGCTTGTGATCTCTGTCTGCCAAATAAATAAATAAAATCTTAAAAAAAAATACTAAGGAGAGTAGTTGCTGGATTAGATGGTAAGAATATATTTAGTTTGCTTTTATTTTTTTTAAGATTTTATTTATTTGACAGAGAGATAGCACAAGCAGGGAGAGCAGCAGAGGGAGAAGGAGAGGCAGGCTTCCTGCTGAGCAGAGAGCCCGAAGTGGGGCTTGACCCCAGGACTCTGATCATGACCTGAGCTGAAGGCAGGCATTTAGCCAACTGAGCCACCCGGGTGACCCTAAGTTTTTAATTTTAATGCAATCCTGCTTGTCAGTTCTTTTTTTCATAGATCATGACTTTGGTATGTATCTAAAAGTCATCAACTTACCCAACATGATTTAGGTTTTCTCCTCTGTTATCTTCTAAGAGTCTTACAGTTGTGCATTCTACTCATAGATCTGTGATGCATTTTAATTTTGGCAAAGGGTATAACAGCTGTGTCTAGATAATTTTTGCATGTGGATGTTCAATTGTCCAGTGTCATTTATTGGAAAGACTTTTGCTCCATTTTGGTATTTAGTCATAGATTTGTTGATCTGAAAACATTTATTTTTAAGCTTCTCTTAGTTCTTCAAATGAGAAATTTTTCTAGCTTCCATATATGCTCATAAGGTGTTCATGTATTATATTCATTACAGGTGGATTTAATTTATGGCAACACTAAAGTAAAACAAAAACAAATGTCTCCTAATCAAAGTATGAAATCATTACTGCACAAACTAAAGTAGAACAGTGAATACTATAAATACCTGCTTTATAAAAAATCACTCTGTCTGGAATTAGAAACATCTACAACATACCATCTACCATGTTCAGTACATACGTTTTGAAAATTCAAGAAATGTGAAAAAAGTGATCCAAAATAATTTTTCAAAATGGGCTATGGGTATGAATAGGAATTTTACATCTAAGAGATAGTATTGAAATATATTCAAACTAATCACTAATGAGAAAAATTGAAATAAGGTAACCATTTCATTTTTAAAATGTAACATCATAATAAATTGAGCAGCCTTATATGTACCAGTGATTTAAGAAAAAGAAAGTCTCATAAAAGTGAAGAGCATATTAAACTCAACGTTCCTCAGAGGAGGTCTAAAGCAAAATAAACACACAAAAAGCCTTAGTTGTTCACTTTTGGATCCCAACAAATACACTGAATGTCAAGATAGAAAATGTAGAGAACTAACATCAGCATCATAGCAATGTGAGTCATTCCTTCTTTGTTTCCCCTTTGATTTACAATTAATTGAACATCCATAATTGAACAAAAGTACCTCCATGCATTACACCAGGACATTTAGATTTCTACCCACCTGTACATCCAAAAGTGGGTGGATAGGACTTTGGAGAGGGCTGTGGCTAGAAGTGACCTGGTGAGAATACTCACCCTTACTTATCACAATTGGGGGAAAAGGGAAATCCAGACAGTGCAAAGTTGGCTGGACACCCATGGGAGAAAGAAAATGTGTAGAGGTCCAGACTGACTGATAGGGGAGGCTGGAGTGGGATAAAGACAAGTTTGGAGGCAGAAGAGTGGGAAGAACTTTCTAACACCCCCCTTCCCCAAGAAAGACACTGCAATGGACTGGGTTTGTGGCCATGGCAGAGGAAGTACAAAGTGAAAGTGGTGAGTGACAGACTAACGGTATGGATTACAGCTAGAGGAACTTGTTTTTCTTCCTTACTATCCTCATTTCTGAGGAAGGACATTTGTGAGTGGTTGGAGAGAAGAAAGGGAAGGAGTCAGACAAGAATATCAAAGGACATTGAAAGAACACGTTTGCTATGGTCTGCATTGATATCTCAGCAGGAAGTGTACCCACAGACCTCTCTGGGAGTTCCCCCAATCAAGGATCCCCCTACATGATCTGTGGGCACACACAAAACTCCAATGCTAAACCTACATCTGTCCCACTCTGTTGCCAGGTTCTTGTGCCCACTCCCAAGTGCAGCTGCCAAGGCCAGGCCAGCTCCAGTAAATGAAACTAATAGCTGGAGCTATAGCACCACCTTCTGGAACATAAAAAGAAAGCTTTCTGGTGTCCCACTTGCTGAACTGAAAGAACTTCCGAAGCAACTAAGAAGAGGTTGGCTAGTTAAATGTGAAAGCAGAAACACCTATCATCAAACACTGTAATATCAAGGAAATCGGGTATCAGAAAGAGGAAATGGTAATTCCTCAACAAACTCAAAGACATGGGATATTGTCATCTGAAAAATAATTCAATGAGCTACAAGAAAACTCAGAAAGGCAATTGATGAATTAAGGAATGAAAGTATCAGAAGTTCTTAAACAGATATTGAAATTACAAAAAGGAACCAAATTCTAGAGCCAAAGATTTCAATGGATGAGATGAATCAGAGAGCACTGGTACCAGTGCAGAAGAAATGGAAGAAATAATAAGTAACTTGGAGGATGGGGATTTAGGACTAATTCATTTGGAAAGAGAACTAAGATTTTTTTTTTTTTTTAATGAAGAGCTATCAGATTTTATCAGAAAGGGAAATATAAGAATAATTGGTATACAAGAGGGAGAAGAAGGCATAGTTTAAAGAAATAATAGCTGATGGACTTGGAGAAGGAATTGGACATATAAGTTCATGAAGCTAATAGAACACTCTTTTATTTTAATGCAAGAAGACCTACTCCAAGATACATATTGAAAATATCAAAAGCTAACAGTAAAAGAAATCTTAAAGGCAGTCAGGGGAAAAAAAAAAAAAAGAGTAAGCTACAAAGGACCACCTCCCCATCCTCCACAGTGGGATTTTTCCTAGCAGAAACTATACAAGTCAGGAAGATGGCGGAGAAGTAGCAGGCCGAGACTACTTCAGCTAGCCGGAGATCAGCTAGATAGCTTATCTAAAGAATGCAAACACCTGAAAATCCATCGGCAGATCGAAGAGAAGAAGAACAGCAATTCTGGAAACAGAAAAACAACCACTTTCTGAAAGGTAGGACCGGCGGAGAAGTGAATCCAAAGCGACTGGAAGATAGACCCCGTGGGGAGGGGCCGGCTCCAAGCAAGCAGCGGAGCAACCGCGCACAAAATCAGGACTTTTAAAAGTCTGTTCCGCTGAGGGACATCGCTCCAGAGGCTACCCGGGGCAAAGCCCAAACGTGGTCAGCGTGGCCTCAGGTCCCGCAGGGTCAGAGAAGGATCGGGGGTGTCTGAGTGTCGTAGAGCTTGCAGGTATTGGAACGGGAAAGCCGGCTACAGAGACAGAGCCGACAGTAAGCTCGCAGCTCGGGGTGACCTTGAACCGGTCGCAGGCTCGGTGAGCTCGGAGCGCGGCCGGAGGTCAGGCAGACAGGAGTAACTGGGCGCGGTTCTCTGAGGGCGCACTGAGGAGTGGGGCCCTGGGCTCTCGGCTCCTCCGGGCCGGAGACCAGGGCCCCAC
>NC_081557.1:178358127-178383655 GCF_022355385.1 Mustela nigripes
ATGTGTTTTGGTGAGTGCTGTGAAGTGTGTAAACCTGGTGATTCACAGACCTGTACCCCTGGGGATAAAAATATATGTTTATAAAAAATAAAAAATTTTATTAAAAAAAAAAAAGAAAAGAAACTGTACAGGTCAGGAGAGAATGAAATGCAATATCCAAATCATTGAAAGGTAAAAACTGACTGAGAATATTTGATCTGGTGAAGTTATCCTTCAAGATAAAAAAGGGAAATAAGGGCTTTTCAAGCAAAGCTAAGGGAGTTCATTGCCACTATCCCTGCCTTGCAAGAAAGAGTAAAGATTTTCAAGTTGAAAAGATGCTAATTAGTGACATATAAATATGTAAAAGTACACATTTTGGTAAAGGTAAAAAAATATATTTTTAAAGCTTTTATCTAAATTAATGAATTAACATTAAATTGTATTTACATTAACACTAAATTGTAATTTCAGATGTACAATATTAAACAAGTTAACATTAAATTGTAATTTCAGGTGTACAATATAGTGATTCAAAATTTCCATAGCACAACCTGAGCTCTATCAAAATTGCTCTCCTTAATCCCCATCACCTATTTCATCCATCCTCCTCACTCTCCTCCCCTTTGGTAACCACTCAAGTTAGTTCTCCAAGGAGACTCTTAACTATAAAGAGTCTCCTTCTTGGTTTGCCTCCTTCTCCCTTTCTCTCTTTTCTTTTCCTCTTTGCTCCTTTGTTTCTTAAATATGATTGGAATTATATGTTATTTGTATTTCTCTGACTTATTTCTTTCAGAATTATACGCTCTAACTCCATCCATGTTGTTGCAAATGGAAATATTTCATTTTTATAGCTGAGTAATATTCCAATGTATATATATACCCAATCTCTTTACCCATTCATCAGCCAATGGAAACTTGGGCTGTTTCCATGATTTGGCTATTGTAGATGATGCTGCTATAAATACCAGGGTACATGTATCTCTTTGAGTTAATAGAAAAATGATACTTTTTTAAAAAGACCCGTTACTTATATTAAGATATATTATAATTTCATATTAGAATATATTAGAATACGTATCATATATATTTAGAATATATTCTATGTATTATATTATATTAGAATTGTTATAATATCAATGTTATTAATTAACCACCTAATTACAGTATAAAGCTTAAAGGAAAAGAGCATTAAAAGTAAATATAGTGGGCGCCTGGGTGGCTCAGTGGGTTAAGCCGCTGCCTTCAGCTCAGGTCATGATCTCAGAGTCCTGGGATCGAATCCTGCATCGGGCTCTCTGCTCAGCGGGGAGCCTGCTTCCTCCTCTCTCTCTTTCTGCCTGCCTCTCCATCTACTTGTGATTTCTCTCTGTCAAATAAATAAATAAAATCTTTAAAAAAAAAAAAGTAAATATAGCTACTACAATTTAATGAATTAGCACAAAAAGAGGTAAATTTTTATATCAAAAATTTAAAAGGAGAGGAGGAAAAAGGATGGAAATTTTATAGGCAAAGAAATATGAGTCACTATCAGCATAAAATGGACAGTTTTATCTCTAAGGTGTTTTATGTATGCCTCATGGTAACTGCAAAACAAAAATTTAGAGCAGAGTCATGAAACATATAAAAGGGGAAACTGACCATATCATCATGGAAAACCACCAATTTACAAAGGTATACAGAAACAAAGGGAAAGAATCTGTGGAGATAAAAAATAACCAGAAGGCAAATGATAAGATTGTAGTAATAAGTCCTTGTATGTCAATTATCACTCTAATTGTAAATGACTTGAGTTCACCAATTAAAAGTCATGGAGTGACTGGATGGATTAAAGCAAAAAAAATAAGCCAGAACAAGACCCAATTATATATTGCTACAGGAGACTCATTTTAGCTCTAATGACAATGCATAGGCTTAAGGTGAAGGGTTGAAGAAGACATTCCAGGCAAGTGAAAAACAAGAAAGTGGGTTTCTGCGTATATCAGACAAAGTAGACTTCAAGCCAAAAATGTTAAGAAAAGACAAAGAAGGCCATTATATAATAAAAAGATTGATAGATCAAGAAAATACAACAATTGAAATATATATGCACCCAACATCAGAACACTGAAATACACTAAACAGATACTAATAGGTCTAAAGAGAGAAATAGACAGTACAATAGTAGAATTCAATACCCCACAGTCAGCCATGGCTAGATCATCCAGACAGTATCAACAAGAAAATATTGTAATTGAAACATATTTTAAAACAAATACACTTAACAGACCTATATAGAACATTCCCCAGGATCATGACCAGAGCTGAAGGCAGACACTCAACTGACCTAGCCATCCAGGATTTCTAAATGTAATCATTTATCTTAGGAAGTACCTCAGTCTTCTGTAATACAGCAAAACTGATTATGTTTTATATATATTACATTTTACATATATTTTACTATATTTCAGATACAATGTTAAGAGTTTCATATGAATTATTTTTATTCCTTGAAATAATTCTATAAGACAAGAACTACTGTTGTTTTCGTATTACATGCAAGAACACCAGGTCTACATAAAATGCAGAAACTATCCAAGGTTATGCAGCTAGTCACAGAAGTCTTAAGACTTTCAGGATTGATTTCTTTTATAAAAATATTTCTCTTTTATTCTCTATTCATGTGTGATTTTATTTTGGATCTTTATCAAAAAAAACTTTGTTTCACAAAGAGTATTACTAAAGTGTGTAAATCACAAGCATAAATGTTAAGCCTGTTGAAAATATTTAATATATTCTTTATTTTAACCTCTTTTTATCCCCCCTCCCCACGATTTAGGATCTCTTCTGATTTGGTTAAAGCTTATTTTCCTGGGGTCTTTGCTACCCTTTTAGTATTTTATTTGCTCCTTTATGTACTCTTATCTGGACAAAATGACAAGGCAGAAAAATTCACCACAAAAAAAGGAACAAGAGGCAGTACCGAAGGCTAGGGACCTAATCAATACAGACATTGGTAATATGTCAGATACAGAGTTCAGAATGACGATTCTAAAGGTTCTAGCAGGGCTTGAAAAAGGCATGGAAGATATTAGAGAAACGCTCTTGGGAGATTTAAAAGCCCTTTCTGAAGAAATAATATATTCTTTTGATGATTGGCTTAATTGAAAGGAACATGCAGAACCCTTAAGTATTTCAATGACGGTGAGTCTAGACTTGAGGGGTTTTATCCTTGATTTATTAAAAGGAATAATTTTGTTTTGATTATACTGAACTTTTGAAAACTGAACAATATGGGACCAAACATTTTTATGATAAACCAGCTTCTTTTTCTGTCATGTATTTGAATACTGCTATGTGAAATAATTTACTATGTCAGAAACAATGCTAAAGTTTAAATGGAGCTACATCTATGTTCCATATAATATTAACATGATAAAGTTATTTTATATGCAGCAAATAAGAAGTGATACCTGTATATTAAATAACTTGGTGGACAGACAATTAGTTGATGAGTTCTATATACTGCCATGGTGAAAATGATCCTGGATTTCCTTCATTACTATAAATCAGACTCAGTCACTCAGTGTTTGTTTCTTCACCCCTATGAGACACACACACACACACACACACACACTCCTTGAACACCGCAAATCTGTTGACCTGTTGTCAGGCGTAACTTCTGGACATAAAATTATCTGTCCTTTTCTTAAATCAGAGCATGTACTTCATTAGTGTATAATCTTGCATTTGATTACTTTGGGTGTTAGTTTGGATAACATGTTCTTAATAGGTAATAAGATCAGTCAGGACGAGTTAAATTTCTCACAGCTTTAAGTACCCTTGTCTTCTCTAGTTTGGTTAACTGCCTAACATTTTGCAACTACTAAACAAGCTATAATTAACTTGGATATTACAGTCAGAATCAGTTAGCTCTTTCTGAACCCAGGTTTAATTTGCTACAACATGAAGGTATAATTTAATGCTCTTGATCAGCAACAGGCTGCATTAGAGAACTGAAAGCCTTAGCAAAATTGATTAAGATCTTAAAACACATCTATAGGGTCACTTTTTAATTGAAATTTGTCAAATCAAATTAATCAATGCATTAATAGCTAGATGATCAAAAATTTAAAAATCTGATAAAAAAGCAATTTTGACCATGAATTTCTCTTTATGCTTGCTCATAGTATACTTTATTTGAAAAACAGTTCATTTAAATTTTGCTATATAGTTGTTTTTTTTTAATCTTTGCCTCTTAATGTCATTCTCTTCTTAATTATTGCTTCGTTTGTAATTCCAAGATATTTATCTTGTTTCTACTTTAATGTGTTTTACTGTATTTGTATCTATTTCCTGATTCTCTCTTCCACATTCTTTGCATGTATATTAGTTGTCACTTCAGGGAACATTCAGATTCCTTGAGGAAGGAAAACATTTCTGTTGCCTTTAATTCAGACTGAGTGTAATGGAGATGAAGACTAAGGCTTATTTGTAATGATTGCCACTCCAATCACTGGGAAATAAGTATATTTATGTAAGTAAGAATGCCGTTACATATAGTCTAATAATAAACATGATGAGAAGTGCTGGACTTCTCCCCTGAGTTACAAAACAGACTCGTTCCTACCCACTCACCCAAAATAAAGATGCCAAGATAATTATTTATACATGAAAATGAAACTGAAATTGGATATGTATCAAAATTCAACAAAATAAAATCAATCGAGCATACTTGGAACTAATGGCAAAGAATGATCTCTAATCAATGTGACTATACTTTACTTACAGCTAAAAGGAGAAATAAGAACCATATCATTATATCCAGAAGACATTGGATATTTCCACAATTAATAAAAAAGACAATTTCAGGATCACTGATTTCTATTTCCAGCAGTACAGTTGTTAGCTCCCAAAACTCTCGCATAATCTCCTTCCTTAGCATAACTAACACACAAAAAAAAGTAAGTTCAAAGATGATCAGGTGGTGATAATGTAGTCACCTCATGGTTATGGGAATTTTACATTTCTTTCTTTTAAAACTCTGGTTAAAAGATTATGCTAATTCTATATTTCTTTCCACATTATGCATGATTTTGTGAATCATCTTGAGGCCTCATATTACATGATTTTGCAGGAATTACATCTTGATTGCCCAAAACAATGCATGCTGGGGGGTGTGATTTTCTAGTTCAAGACTGTTTTTGCAAAGGTTGTATTTATATTACATGACAGCACACTGTATAGAGCTATGAATAGTATTAATTTATATTTCCATAGTTATTTTAAGTATCAAGTGAAGAGTAATGTGTAAATCAGTGAGTATTACTCTAAAGTTTTACTGTATACAGAGGAGGGGAGAAAAAGAACCCAGAAGTCATGATAGAAAGTAAAGCAACTCTTAAGTTTTATCATAGAAATTATAAATGGTTTAACTAAATTATAAAATAAAATAAGCATTAGATTTTTTTTTAAGTAAACTCTGCCCCTCACATGGGGCTCAAACTCACAATTTTGAGATCAAGAGTCATATGTTCTACCAACTGAGCAAGACAGGCACCGCTAGAGTTTTGTGGTTTTTAAAAAATTTTTATTTATTTATTTATTTTTTATAAACATATATTTTTATTCCCAGGGGCACAGGTCTATGAATCGCCAGGTTTACACACTTCACAGCACTCACTAAAGCACATACCTTCCCCAATGTCCATAACCCCAACCCCCTTCAGAGTTTTTTAATGCAAAGAAATTTTCTGTTGAATTAGCAGAAAAAGTTTTCAAATGATTTTAAATTACAGTAATTAGTGTCTATAATCATAAATCATGTATAAGAATAAAATATATCATATATGCATTAATATAGACACATTAGAATATTTTAATATAATCTAAATTACAAAATAGTTTCAATAACTATTCTTAATATTGGTATTTGAAAATTATATGTAAAAGAAAAAAAACCATAATTTCTTATGTTATTGCAAACCATTATTTTCAACATTTATAGTGAAAATTTCAACATAAAAAAGAACAAAAACTTATATTTCTTATTTTAGAAATACCAGTTGGAATTTATGTTACAAAGTTCCACTAAAAGCTTTATCCATCACTTAAATGAACTTAAGGGAACTGAACAATGATGCAGTAACAATGGGCATGTTCACCAATACCTAGATAATGGGCTAAATTAAAAATTTTAACAGTAAAATATATTTTGAATTCTTGGAGAAATTGTTAAATACAGGACAGGGGCAAGAAAACACAAGAAGGACCTGGAACATCTTGTTATCAAATAAAATAAATTTACGTTTTAAGTTTTCTGGAAGAAGGGCAATTAGAAGTTTAATAAGAATGTCTAGGAATCAATAAATGGCTATAAGTTTTAATATCTTATTTTCTCTGTGTTTTATGTTTTAAAAAAAGCTTGGTGGAAGATATATTCCAGTTATTGAAGCTTATAATCCATAAAACATCAAAAGAATCACTATGGATAGGGGTTTAACAAAAAAAGATTATATTTAAAACATAAACTGACCCTAGTGGTTTAGTTTGTTCATTTTCCATCACTTACAAGTTGCATTTATCCTAAATAGTTTCATTATTCTTGTTCAGAGAATAAAATATTTATCTGAATGCATGATATGAGGATACATTTTCATACTGTGCAAGAGTAGCACCATTAACAATAAACATTCATCAGGTACAACACCCTCATCACTTACATTTAAAAATCTAACTTTCTCATTCTTCAAAAACAGGAAAAAAATGGTCCTTCCGAAATGTACTATAGTTCACACAAAGAACCAATCACAATATGAAAATGTTAGTTTTCTATATTTTATGAAATAGCTCAGATTATTAGAAATAATGTTATCTTATACTTTGTATTGTAGTCTCTGCTACTTGACTATGATGTTACCCTGATTTATTGATAATTTTGATTGTTTAAACATCATAGAAAACACCAGTAGCTTCAATTTATTTGGGGGGGGGGTGGATGACATGCCAATGTAAAGATAACCTTTACTTTCTATTTCTATGAGAATAATAAAACTATTTGATTATCAAAAAATTATATTTTTTCTAAGTTTTAAGGATTAAAGCTTTTGAGATGGGGCTTTGCATGTTTTAGACATTGTTATATAATAGGGACTGCTGTTACTGTTAAGATAATTTTAAAAGCAGAATTTGTTCTTCTAGTATATATTTAAGAGTTTGGGTCCCACAGATATTATTGCCTTAATAAAGGTTTTTTTATCCTCAGTAAACAAACACCAGAGCTTACTCTTAGAAACATGTCATTTATCTTAAGGTTTTCAGATGTCCATAATGCTAATTTTCTTCAAATAAACATTCTATGAAACAATCTTAAAAACATTTCTTTCTTTTTTCTTTTATTTTCTGTTCTTTTCTTTCATTTCTTTCTTAAAATATAATCTTGCGACAGAATTTTAATGTATACTTTTATTCAGTTTTTTTTAAATTCTACTTATTTACATAGCATAATAATAATATTAACATAGCATAATATTTAATTCTACTTATTAACATAGCATAGACTGATGAATAATCTACTTATTAACACAGCATAACATAGCATAACATAGCAATAATATTTTAATGTATACTTTTATTCAGTTTTTTTTTTAATTCTACTTATTAACATAGCATAATATTGGTTTCAGGAATTCAGCAAAACTATTTAGTGATTTATCATTTAGTGATTCATTACTTACATAGAATACTCAGTGCTCAACAAATGTTTTCTTTTTGTTTTTTAAACAGCATGGGTTGATTTGTAAAGAAGAGCACAGGAAGTCTCAGATGTGACAGAGACTGACAGACCACATAGGAAAATCTCAGTTCCCAGTTTCCTGCAGTGCAGCAGGAGCTAGGTGACTAAGTCTGCATACACCTTAAAACCCCTGCACAGACTGTCATTTGGAGTGACCTCAAGGCAGTGGACTCTGTGAAAAACTGCGACAAAGCTCAGATGGATAGACAGTCACAAGCTGGTAAGAGCTTGGATGCTCAAATCACCATGTAGAAAAGCCCCCAAAAGCAATATACATCAGACTGTGATATGGACAAAAACAACAACTACCAAAAACCTACATACTGTGTTCAGCCACCGAGGTAGAGGACTGTTAATTATAATAGCTCGGAGCAAATATTCTAACATGCTGAATAAATCAACTTTTACAGAAATCAATTATAATGTATATGTGTGATTATACCATCTCTTAAAAGGATATTGTTCAAATATAATCATAATACTTATTGGGGGGAGCAAAGAATTTAAAAGACATAAGTGCAACCAGAAATCATTAATGTTTATAATAAGCATGTTCTCTTTGAAGTCACAACAATAGCATCAAAAACACGTGTGTACATAAAAAATCTTTCCTGATAGATGGATACACAGACTACTAGACAGGAAATACAGCAGGTTTTATGAGAGCGGGTACCCAGACCATGCTATTTACTGTGGTATCCTTAACATTTAATACGGCTCCAGCACATCACAGGTGCTCTAAAACACTCGGATAAACCACTGAATAAAAGGAATTGTGGGGATCATTTGCATTACTGATCTTTTTTGCCTGCTGTATTAGACAACCAACATTCAGCTGGGTTTACTAAAGATAAGATAATTCATTGCAGGGGCGCCTGGGTGGCTCAGTGGGTTAAAGCCTCTGCCTTCGGCTGGGATCATGATCCCAGGGTTCTGGGATCGAGCCCCGCATCGGGCTCTCTGCTCGGCAGGGAGCCTGCTTCCTCCTCTCTCTCTCTCTCTCTGCCTGCTTCTCTGCCTACTTGTGATCTCTGTCAAATAAATAAAATCTTTAAAAAAAAAAAAAGATAATTCATTGCAGTATGTTGAAATCTACCCACATTGAGGATACAAAACAGGAATAACCAAGTAAAACAAAAATTTTCAAGGGTTAAAAACAAAACAATGAGCCAAAAAACCCAAACTAATATTTTTTTTATTCTCGTAGTGTAAATGTTTTGTTTTCTAAATTAACAATCATATGTTATATATCTAAACCTTTTAAGCTATAGGATTTTTAGAGAAACTACTGCTCTATTACAGAATTTTCATGCTAAATAGACATTTTCATATTATGACTAATCAGCAACTCAACTTCTGTTTTCTGTTTTGCCTCTGATTAAAATCTAAGATTTCTTTGTGAGAGTTTTTTCATAGGTATTTTATGATTTATGCAAAGGGAAATCTTCAGATATTGCAATATTTGAACCTTGCTTTTTCAGGTTTTTTATACTTGTTTCAAGGGAATTGTTTTTGGATAATGTATAAAAATAAAATGATCTGCACAAAATTCTGTTCTTTAACATGAACTGTTAGTCTAGTCTGTATACATCTATGTGAAGGTCAGCTCTGCCTCAGTCACCAAACATTTATGTTCTTATTCCCACTTATAAATGATTTTTTTTTAAAGATATTGACCTTTTAAAAAAATTTTTCTATATAATCTAACTCTTCACTACCTTATCACCTGTGATACATAGTTCAAATATTGTAAGGAAAAGGAGTTTAAGATACATAAAAGAAAATCTGAGGCAGCAGTTTTATTTTTTTCTGAAGTTTTAGGCATTTTTGTCTGTTTATACCGTTTGAGCTGAAGAACCAGTGGGTTCCTAAGTACTCAGAGCAGCATAAATGAAGGGAATTCAGGTGATAATTGAAAAAAGATTAGTGGTAAAATTAGTTAAACAGTGCGCCTCTGTACTTGCCAATTCCTCTGCACTCTTGACTGCCTGAATGACAAAGATAAGCCCACTCTGTGCTGAGTCTCAGGGAGTCATTGAGTGACCCAGAGCTCTCTTCAGGGAGCTGACAGTGAAGTAACCGTTAGTGAAGTAACAAAGTATGATGGCTTTGTGGGTTTTCTCCCCCATACAAAAAAAATCTGTATATAAAAAACCCAGTACGTGTATCTTTGGTTTAGCACTGTCAGTAGTTTTTACACTGTTAGCAGGTTTTAAATTTTAAAAACAGCAATGCTACTTAACAGAGCATTCATTAAATCCAGTACCTAGAAATATTTTACATCATTCTACATAAATATCTCTAGACAAGAACTCCAACATATCTGCTCCCAAGAGCAAAACTATTGTTAAATGAGCTACAAATTCCTGAAAGGTATAAAGGAAAACAAACTATAAAACTAGGCTAAATTACATACAGAATATTGACAGAGCACAGCTTGCTGTCTTAGTGATCAATCAGTCAACTCGAAAGTGGATATTCTAATAATGCTCATTTTACAAAGGAGGAAACTGAGGCAGATAGTGATAAGTAATAAAGTCACAAAGTCTACTTGTCAGTTTCTCTCCACTAATTTCCTAGCATTTTCTCCTTTGCACCTATGTTATTGGCTCCTTTCCACTTTGTCTGGGTAGCCTCTGACAAATTTTCTTTACAATTATAAGAAAGGCTTTTAAAATAGTATTCATCCACTCACCCACCTATCTAGTCACCTATCCAATCATTCAGTTATACTACAGAACATGTGAGAGTGGCTGGATACGTGCATTACATTTAGTACACGTATACAACCGAGGTTAGTACAACAGCAAAGACACCCAACTAAGAAAAAGAGAATAGATCCTACAATTAGAAAACAATTATATCCCAACATTGGCAGATCCTAGGACAAGAGTATTCTCCATAGAATAGATGTGGGTCACATGGGAGAGAGAATCAATCTAAAGCCAATTTAAGCCAAGAGAATGTGGGTCCCGACAGGGAGAAAGGTCACATGGGGTGGATGTATAGAAAAGGCACCTGAGCATGTCACTGCCAGAAGGCCCACCAGGGATCTCCAGTAAACCCACCAAAAGGGGAAACCTGCTCACAATCCTAGATCCCCACCCAAGTCAGAATTTTTCATAACTATTCTTTTAGTTTTTATTTCCCTTACTTAGACCCTAGTCAGGTGAAAAGTCATTTCCCTAGTGAAATAGGAAGTAGGAACCCTCCACATCTTCTTCCTTAGGAGGTAGGCAGCAGCCATCTACAGTTAAGACACCAATTCCAGATGGGAAAGTTGTTAGAATGAAAACATACCATAAGAGACTCTTAATCTCAGGAAACAAACTGAGGGTTGCTGGAGGGGAGGGGTGGAGGAGGCTGGAGTAGCTGGGTGATGGACATTGGGTAGGGTATGGGCTGTGGCGAGCACTGTGAATTGTGTAAGACTGATGAATCACAGACCTGTACCCCTGAAACAAATTATACATTATATGTTAATAATAAAATTTTAAAAATATAGGAGTTACTCAATTTCTATGAAAAGCTGTGTTTCAAGAGTTAAATTGTGTATAGGAATGGTAGAATACCAGTGGCATAGAAAAAGCATTCCCCAGTGAATAAATTTTTAATGGGGCAGTGAGACAAAATACTTTTATATCTCTCATATTGTGGTTTATCAATAGTCAAGTTGCATGTTTATTTACCTTATTTGAGTATAGTATTTATAACTGATGTCTAAATTATTTTTAATACATACAGATTTTATAGGGTTTACATGTCATATTTAGTATTTTAGTTATACTTTCAAGAATATAACTTTTCTACTTCTCACAACTATTTTATTTTCTCTTGAGTTCCCCTCTCCCAACAATGTACTCAAGTTAAAGATCTGTGAACTTGTCTAGAGAGCTGACCAGCAAATCTACTTCAATAGATTTGGGGAAAAAAAGACTTGCTCTGGTTTAGGCCTGTGATATAAAATATTTTATAGAATTATTATTACCTGTATTTTCACCTTGAGTTTTGTTTAATGGAGGGGAAGAAGAGGTGTATGGTACTCTTTCATCTGGAAGAAGCAGTTTTTGTAGTTAGCAAGTTGACATATGCGGATGCTAGAAGAAAATTTCTTTAAATTACATGGTTCAGATCTTTATCCTCCGCATTTTTTTAACTTTTATATCAACTATTAAGAAGTATATTAAAGTCTTTCATTGTGACTATAATTTTTTACTTGTTTTTTTTAAGTTTTTCACATTTTAGAACTGTTTCAGTGCACACAGATTTAGTTTCGAAAAATCTTGTAAGATATATCTGTTGTCATTGTAAAATGGCCCCTCTGTAGGTCTAGAAAGTTTTCTTACCTTACAGAACTCTTTGACTGGTATTAGCATAGTTACAGTAGCTCTTGATTAGTGTTTGGTGGGATAACTTTACTATCCTTTTGCTTTTACGATCTTTGTGTTCCTTTTATTTAAGGTCTCCTTAATGCAGTATGTAGGTAAAACAATTACATTGAATGTATCTGATATAGAAGAGTTTATGCATTTTAACTATTGAAGACATGCTACTTTTTAAAGATTTTGAGTCTATGCATGCACACACACGTGTGCATGCGTGTGCACGTGCACACACACATATACACATAGGAGGGGTAGCAGAGACACAGAGTAAAGGGAGTCCAATGCAGGCTTAATCCCAGGACTCTGAGATTATGACTTGAGCTAAAGGTAGACACTTAATGATGGAGCCACACAGGGGCCTCTCATGAATCCCACTGTTGTTTTATGTAGTCAAAATTCGATTAGTATTCATTAAAAACTACGCAAATACATGCCCACTTTTTTACCCTTATTCTGCACTGGAATTCTATGTTTTCTCCCGAAGATTATCTTTATTACCTTTATTATTTAAGTACACTTATGCTAGTGATAAATTGCATCAGTTTTAAGTAAGTTTCTGAACAAGTTTTCATTTCTCTTTAGTTCTGAAGGATATATTGACAGGATACAGCATTCTAGGATAAAAATTGTTCTTTGTGAATTCCAAATAGGTCACTATTTTCTTCTGGCTCCCAGCTTCAATTTATGAAAAAGATAACAGTCAGCTCATTGTATTTTATATATCCTCCAGTCCTAATTTGTAGATTTTTCCTAATTATAACATTATAGTTCTCATTCTGAGAGATTTGGTCCACAGAGAACTTTTGCCAAGGTCTAGAGACAGTTTGGTTGTCACAGTGGGATGTTGCTACTGGCATCTAGTGGACAAAGACCAGGAATGCTGCTAAACATGCTACCACAAAGCACTAGAAAGACCTGCACAAGGTTTTCCAGCCCCAAATCTCAAAGAGGAGAAGTTGAGAAACCATATTATAGTAGCTACCATAGATTTTATTTACTCATATTATCTAGGTTATCTGAATCCCTGAAAATTATAACGTATATATGATGATGTAATTTCAGTATCTGCAGGGACAATACTTTTTAAATATAGAAAATAATTTTGGAATTTAGTTTGGGCCATAGATGTATGGACTGTTGGATTTGCCATTGAAAATTACTACTCTTCTTTCATAAGAATTAAACTTTTTATCATAGATACATCAGTATCTGGGAGGGCAGAAAAAAATATATATCAATTGTATGTATTTCTAGAACAAATTTTATAAATTTTAAAAATATATGCCTGGATTGATCTTTTTTATATATTTAAAGCCACAGTGGTCTTTTTTTTCTTCAAAAGATATTTATATCTGATAACGTTATCTGATTTCCAGTGAACTATTTGGCTTATATCATTAATTTTACTTAAGCCATCGTGTCGTCTCAGTACCAGGATCATTTTAAAGGGGTGTTTTCAATTAAACAAAATGTTACTACATTATTTTTATTAATAGAAAAAGTCATTATTTTCATTAAAAGAAATACTATAAAATGTGTTCAAGTATATATTTTAAGTTGTCAAAAAGTTATGGAAGACTTTTTTCTTGTTATATAAGTATATGCATAATTTTCTC
The DNA here is from genome assembly GCF_022355385.1 of Mustela nigripes. Taxonomy (NCBI): domain Eukaryota; kingdom Metazoa; phylum Chordata; class Mammalia; order Carnivora; family Mustelidae; genus Mustela; species Mustela nigripes. The sequence continues at coordinate 178,371,882 of NC_081557.1, forward strand.
CTCTGGGCCTAACAAACTCTAATATGCATACTATCTGTCTCCTTACAGAAACTGTTTGCCAGCCCCTAAAATAAAAATATGCAGTTCTAAAAGTCACAGAAAGTTTTCTGGGGAATTTACATTTTGAAAAGTAACTTCCGTCCTCCCAACAGAAATAACTTGCCTATGGGAAATGTATACACATTCATCCCTAGTAGAATAGCAGTTTAGGTTGGAATTTTTAAAAAGAAAAACAATTCTAGAATAAAGCTGGCAGACAAGATAGCCCAGGAAGTATCTTCACTATGCTAATATGCCAGCTATTGAAGGAAAGAAGTTTAAGTTAGAAGGGTAAATTATGTTATAGGATACCATTTCTCTACTTATTTTCTAAAATGGAGACTTTAAAATATAGTCACATTGGGAAGTAGCCATAAAAATCTTTTAAAAATAAAAAAAAGTCCACAGATCATTATTTTGAAATTTTTAGATGACTTGTGAATATGCTGATTTTTCTTAGGTCAAAAAATCGCTGTCACTTATAAGCTTCCTGCCCTGAAGACAGCTTAAAAACTAAACAACACAGACAAAAACACTCAATTCCCTCTAACGATATGTGAGGAAGTCCTTGCTTTCCAAAACAGAATCAGGCTAAAGATTTCCAAATGAAAATTTGGAAATTATGGATTAATGTGTGAATTTTTTGTATAATGCATATACATACAGTTTTAGAGAAAATATTAAAATTTAAAAAATCTTTTATATTAGCTGATATTCAGAAAGATGGATATTTACTAGTTGAATTTCAACAAATGCAGTGACATAATTGTAACTATTTCATAGGGGCTACAAACAATCACTACTTCTTGGATATACCTAATTCAGTGTCAACCATTGAAATCATGTATCAACAGAGATAAATTTAGCACCATATATTCAAAACCACCACATAAAAGTTTCATTAATGATGAACATATTCAATCTTGTTTCTCTTATCTTAGTAATAAAACAGAGTTTTCTATGCATAAATAAAACATTTAGAAATAGTTTATTTTTATAAGTTCAGAATTTTATTAATGTGTGAAAATTTGCATATATCAGTTCAGTATCTCTATACTGTACTGGTTATATGTGTATGTCAATAAATCACAAGGTTTACTTACAAATTTGTGCTTCTAGATCATCAAACTTAAACATTATATTCTTATCAAACTGAGAAGTAAACATCACAGACTGGATACATTTTTTTTTTTTTGATAGAAAAACTCAATCACTGGTATCCCTAAAAATCTAAAATAGGCAAGTTATTTTAAGCACAACTCAATATTAAACCATATCTATTTTATACGGCTTTGTATGAAAAAGTTAATTCAATGTAAACTAAGATATTCAAAGTATTAAACATTGCTTTCATTTAGGAGAAGATGAAACAGTTTATGTCATTATGCCAAGCTAATATTATTATTGAGTTTTCTTCTAAGACTTGAGATGAAAGCTCAGATAGTTAGAATACAATTGTTATTCATAAATGTGAGTTAATGTGCATTTGAATACTTTTGGAAAATCATGAATCTTATTTTCCCCAGTGTATTAGTTTTAATAATACAAGTGATTTTCTTATTTAATTGTATTTGCTGTTTTTAACATACTGGAAAACTGATTTTTAAGAATTTTTATTATTTCTACTCCCACTGAAAAAGTATATGCATTATTTCCAGTTCCTTGAAATCAGATATAAGGAAAAAGATACTTTTTATATGAATTGCTGATTAAGCCAAAAAAAAAAAAATCATAAGAGTTTACATTTTTTTATGACATTGTGGAACATCTGAAACCTAAACTGGGTGAGTAATCCAATTAAGATTGAGATTCCACTTCCTGTTTATGACCCATTTAGTCAGAATAGAAAATATAGGCAACTGTCCAAATCCTTATTCCCAAATTTGTGTGCTTAATACTATTATAGTGTACAGCAAATTACAGTGAACAACTTTTTTTTTTTTTTTTTTTTTTAGTCAAGTTGGCAGAGAAGTAGCAGGCCGAGACTACTTCAGCTAGCCGGAGATCAGCTAGATAGCTTATCTAAAGATTGCAAACACCTGAAAATCCATCGGCAGATCGAAGAGAAGAAGAACAACAATTCTGGAAACAGAAAAACAACCACTTTCTGAAAGGTAGGACCGGCGGAGAAGTGAATCCAAAGCGACAGGAAGATAGACCCCGGGGGGAGGGACCGGCTCCCAGCAAGCGGCAGAGCAACCGCGAACAAAATCAGGACTTTTAAAAGTCTGTTCCGCTGAGGGACATCGCTCCAGAGGCTACCCGGGGCAAAGCCCACGCGGGGTCAGCGTGGCCTCAGGTCCCGCAGGGTCACAGAAGGGTCAGGGGTGTCTGAGTGTCGCAGAGCTTGCAGGTATTGGAACGGGAAAGCCGGCTACAGAGACAGAGCCGACAGTAAGCTCGCAGCTCGGGGTGACCTTGAACCGGTCGCAGGCTCGGTGAGCTCGGAGCGCGGCCGGAGGTCAGGCAGACAGGAGTAACTGGGCGCGATTCTCTGAGGGCGCACTGAGGAGTGGGGCCCTGGGCTCTCGGCTCCTCCGGGCCGGAGACCAGGAGGCCGCCATTTGTATTCCCGTCCTCCCGAACTCTATAGAAAGCGCTCAGGGAACAAAAGCTCCTGAAAGCAAACCCAAGCGGATTACTCACCCCGGCCCCGGGTAAGGGTGGTGCAATTCCGCCTGGGGTAAAGACACTTGAGAATCACTACAACAGGCCCCTCCCCCAGAAGATCAACAAGAAATCCAGCCGAGACCAAGTTCACCTACCAAAGAGTGCGGTTTCAATACCAAGGAGAGCAGCAGAATTCTAGAGGAGGAGAAAGCAAAGCACGGAACTCATGGCTTTTTCCCTGTGATTTTTTTTAGTCTTGCGGTTAATTTAATTTTTTTCTTTTTCATTTTTTGTTTTTTTTCTCGCCTTCGGGTAAATTTTTTTTAACTGTTACCTTTTTCTTTTTTAACGATTTTTTACTAGTTTATCTAATACATATATTTTTTTCTTTTTTATATTTTTCTTAGGTGTTTTCTTTTTTTAAAATTCTTTTCTGTTTTCTTTTTTTTCTTCCTTTTTGAACCTCTTTTTTCCACTTCCTCCCCCCTCACGATTTGGGATCTCTACTAATTTGGCTAAAGCATATTTTCCTGGGGTTGTTGCCACCCTTTTAGTATTTTACTTGCCCCTTCATATACTCTTCTCTGGACAAAATGACAAGACAGAAAAATTCAACACAAAAAAAAGAACAAGAGGCAGTACCGAAGGCTAGGGACCTAATCAATACAGACATCGGTAATATGTCAGATCTAGAGTTCAGAATGACAATTCTCAAGGTTCTAGCCGGGCTCGAAAAAGGCATGGAAGATATTAGAGAAACCCTCTCGAGAGATATAAAAGCCCTTTCTGGAGAAATAAAAGAACTAAAATCTAACCAAGTTGAAATCAAAAAAGCTATTAATGAGGTGCAATCAAAAATGGAGGCTCTCACTGCTAGGATAAATGAGGCAGAAGAAAGAATTAGTGATATAGAAGACCAAATGCCAGAGAATAAAGAAGCTGAGCAAAAGAGGGACAAACAGCTACTGGACCACGAGGGGAGAATTCGAGAGATAAGTGACACCATAAGACGAAACAACATTAGAATAATTGGGATCCCAGAAGAAGAAGAAAGAGAGAGGGGAGCAGAAGGTATACTAGAGAGAATTATTGGGGAGAATTTCCCCAATATGGCAAAGGGAACGAGCATCAAAATTCAGGAAGTTCAGAGAACGCCCCTCAAAATCAATAAGAATAGGCCCACACCCCGTCACCTAATAGTAAAATTTACAAGTCTCAGTGACAAAGAGAAAATCCTGAAAGCAGCCCGGGAAAAGAAGTCTGTAACATACAATGGTAAAAATATTAGATTGGCAGCTGACTTATCCACAGAGACCTGGCAGGCCAGAAAGAGCTGGCATGATATTTTCAGAGCACTAAATGAGAAAAACATGCAGCCCAGAATACTATATCCAGCTAGGCTATCATTGAAAATAGAAGGAGAGATTAAAAGCTTTCAGGACAAACAACAACTGAAAGAATTTGCAAACACCAAACCAGCTCTACAGGAAATCTTGAAAGGGGTCCTCTAAGCAAAGAGAGAGCCTACAAGTGGTAGATCAGAAAGGAACAGAGACCATATACAGCAACAGTCACCTTACAGGCAATAGAATGGCACTAAACTCATATCTCTCAATAGTTACCCTGAATGTTAATGGGCTAAATGCCCCTGTCAAAAGACACAGGGTATCAGAATGGATAAAAAAACAAAACCCATCTATATGTTGCCTCCAAGAAACTCATTTTAAGCCCGAAGACACCTCCAGATTTAAAGTGAGGGGGTGGAAAAGAATTTACCATGCTAATGGACATCAGAAGAAAGCAGGAGTGGCAGTCCTTATATCAGATCAATTAGATTTTAAGCCAAAGACTATAATAAGAGATGAGGAAGGACACTATATCATACTCAAAGGGTCTGTCCAACAAGAAGATTTAACAATTTTAAATATCTATGCCCCCAACGTGGGAGCAGCCAACTATATAAACCAATTAGTAACAAAATCAAAGAAACACATCAACAATAATACAATAATAGTAGGGGACTTTAACACTCCCCTCACTGAAATGGACAGATCATTCAAGCAAAAGATCAGCAAGGAAATAAAGGCCTTAAACGACACACTGGACCAGATGGACATCACAGATATATTCAGAACATTTCATCCCAAAGCAACAGAATACACATTCTTCTCTAGTGCACATGGAACATTCTCCAGAATAGATCACATCCTCGGTCCTAAATCAGGACTCAACCGGTATCAAAAGATTGGGATCATTCCCTGCATATTTTCAGACCACAATGCTCTAAAGCTAGAACTCAACCACAAAAGGAAGTTTGGAAAGAACCCAAATACATGGAGACTAAACAGCATCCTTCTAAAGAATGAATGGGTCAACCGGGAAATTAAAGAAGAATTGAAAACAATCATGGAAACAAATGATAATGAAAATACAATGGTTCAAAATCTGTGGGACACAACAAAGGCAGTCCTGAGAGGAAAATATATAGCGGTACAAGCCTTTCTCAAGAAACAAGAAAGGTCTCAGGTACACAACCTAACCCTACACCTAAAGGAGCTGGAGAAAGAACAAGAAAGAAACCCTAAGCCCAGCAGGAGAAGAGAAATCATAAAGATCAGAGCAGAAATCAATGAAATAGAAACCAAAAAAACAATAGAACAAATCAACGAACCTAGGAGCTGGTTCTTTGAAAGAATTAATAAAATTGATAAACCCCTGGCCCGACTTATCAAAAAGAAAAGAGAAAGGACCCAAATAAATAAAATCATGAATGAAAGAGGAGACATCACAACTAACACCAAAGAAATACAAACTATTATAAGAACATACTATGAGCAACTCTACGGCAATAAATTTGACAATCTGGAAGAAATGGATGCATTCCTAGAAACATGTGAACAATTTTTTTTAATCAAATTTTATTTTTTTCAGTATTCCAAAGTTTATTGTTTATGCACCACACCCAGTGCTCAATACAACACGTGCCCCCCATAATACCCACCACCAGCCTCGCCCAAACCCCCACCTTCCTCCCCTCTCAAAGTCCTCAGTTTGTTTCTCAGAGTCCACAGTCGCGCTTGGTTTTTCTCCCCCTCCCATTTCCCCCAACTCATTTCTCCTCTCCATCTCCCCATGTCCTCCACATTATTCCTTATGCTCCACAAGTAAATTAAACCATGTGATAATTGACTCTCTCTGCTTTACATATTTTACTCAGCATAATCTCTTCCAGACCCATCCATGTGGATATAAAAGTTGAGATTTCATCCTTTCTGATGGAGGCATAATACTCCCTTGTATATATGGGCTATATCTTCTTAATCGATTTGTCCATTGAAGGGCATCTTGGTTCTTTCCACAGTTTGGTGACTGTGGCCATTGCTGCTATGAACATTGGAATTCAAATGGCCCTTCTTTTCATTACATCCCTATTGTCGGGGTAAATACCAAGTAGTGAAATTTCAGGGTCATAGGGTAGATCTATTTTTATTTTTTTTTTATTTTATTTTTTTTTTAAAAGATTTTATTTATTTATTTGACAGAGAGAGAGATCACAAGTAGGCAGACAGGCAGGCAGAGAGAGAGAGAGAAGGAAGCAGGCTCCCCGCTGAGCAGAGAGCCCGATGCGGGACTCGATCCCAGGACCCTGAGATCATGACCTGAGCCGAAGGCAGCGGCTTAACCCACTGAGCCACCCAGGTCCCCTAGATCTATTTTTAATTCTTAAGGAAACTCCATGCTGTTTTCCAAAGTGGCTGCACCAACTTGCATTCCCACCAACAATGTAAGAGGTCCCCCTTTCTCCACATCCTCTCCAACACTTGTTTACTGTCTTGTTAATTTCGGTTATTCTAACTGGTGTAAGGTGGTATCTCAATGTGGTTTTGATTTGAATCTCCCTCATGGCTAATGATAATGAACATTTTTTTTCATGTGTCTGTTAGCCATTTGTATGTCTTCTTTGGAGAAGTGTCTGTTCATGTCTTCTGCCCATTTTTTTTTTAAAGATTTTATTTATTCATTTGACAGAGATCACAAGTAGGCAGAGAGGCAGGCAGTGAGAGAGAGGAAGGGAAGCAGGCTCCCTGCTGAGCAGAGAGCCTGATGTGGGGCTCGATCCTAGGACCCTGAGACCATGACCTGAGTTGAAGACAGAGGGTTTAACCCACTAAGCCACCCACATGCCCCTTCTGCCCATTTTTTGACATGATTATCTGTTTTGTGGGTGTTGAGTTTCAGTTCTTTATAGATCTTGGATATCAGCCCTTTGTGTGTATTGTCATTTGTGAATACCTTCTCCCATTACATGGGCTACCTTTTTGTTTTGTTGACTGTTTCCTTTTCTGTGCAGAAGCTTTTGATCTTGATGAAGTCCCCAAAGTTCATTTTCACTTTTGTTTCCTTTGCCTTTGGAACATATCTTGAAAGAAGTTGCTATGGCTGATGTTGAAGAGTTTATGGCCTATGTTCTCCTCTAGGATTCTGATGGATTCCTGCCTCACACTGAGATCTTTTATCCATATCAAGTTTATCTTTGTGTATGGTGCAAGAGAATGGTTGAGTTTCATTCTTCTACACATAGCTGTCCAGTTTTCCCAGCACCATTTATTGAAGAGACTATCTTTATTCCACTGTATATTCTTTTCTTGTGTGATGAAGGAAACAATCAACAAAACTACAGGGCAACCTCTGAAATGGGACAAGATGACATATGAGGTAAAGTATTAGTATCCTAAATCTATAAAGAACTTCAAAAACTCAACACCCAAAAAGCAAACAATACAATTAAATATGGGTAGAAATCATGAACAGACATTTCTCTAAAGAAGACATCTTAGGACACGTGGGTGGCTCATTTGGTTAAGCATCTACCCTCAGCTCATGTCAGGATTCCAGGGTCATGGAATTGAATCCTGCACTGGGTTCCTTGTTCAGCGAGGAGCCTGCTTCTCTCTTTACCTTCCACTTCCCCTGCTTGTGTGTTCTCTCTCTCCCTGACAAATAATAAAATCTTTTTTTTTTTAAGATTTTCTTTATTTATTTGACAGAGACCACAAGTAGGCAGAGAGACAGGCAGAGAGAGGAAGGAGAGCAGGCTCCCTGCCGAGCAGAGAGCCCGATGTGGGGCCCGATCCCAGGACCCTGGGATCATGACCCAAGCTGAAGGCAGAGGCTTTAACCCACTGAGCCACCCAGGTGTCCCCAAATAATAAAATCTTAAAAAAGAAGAGATCCAGCTGTCAACAGATACATGTAAAGATGCTCAACATCATTCATCAAGGAAATTCAAATAAAAACTACAATGAGATATCACCTCACACCTCCCAGAATAGCTAAAATCAAAAACACAAGAGACAAAAAAATGTTGGTGAACATGTAGATAAAAAGGAATCCTTTTGCACTGTTGATGGCAAAGAAAAGTGGTGAAGCCATTCTGGAAAATAGCATGGGCTTCTTTAAAAAGTTAAAAATTAAACTATCCTATACTTCAGTAATCACACTACTGTGTATTTACCCCCAAAATATAAAATATTAATTCAAAGGGATACATGCACCCCTATGTTTACAGTAGCGTTATTTATAACAATAAACTATGGAAAAAGCCTAAGTGTCCATTAACTGATGAATAGATAAAGAAAATATGGCATATGTATACACACACACACCCACACACACACACACACACACAGGATTATTATTCAGCCTTGAAGATACAAGTGATGTGATCCAAAGGGGCATGTGCACCCTAAAGTTTATACCAGCAATGTTCATAATAGCCAAACTATGGAAAGAGCCTAGATGTCCACCAATAGATGAATGAATAAAGAAGATGTGATATATATCACATATATACATACACATACACACACGACACACACACACTGAAATACTATGCAGCCATCAAAAAACCCGGAAATCTTGCCACTTGCAACGACATGGATGGAACTAGCAGTATCATGCTAAGCGAAACAAGTCAATCAGAGAAAGGCAATTATCATATTATCTCACTAATATGAGGAATTTGAGAAACAAGATAGAGGATCATAGGGGAAGAGAGGGAAAAAATGAAACAAGATGAAACCAGAGCAGGAGACAAGCCATAAGAAACTCTTAATCTCAGGAAACAAACTGATGTTGCTGGAGAGGTGTTGGGTGGGAGGTTGGGGAGGGATGGGGAGGGATGGGGTGGCTAGGTAATGGACCTTGGGGAAGGTATGTTCTATGGTGAGTGCTGTGAATTGTATAAGACTGATTAATTACAGACCTGTACCCCTGAAACAAATAATAAAAAAATAGGAACTGGGCGATTAAAATTTTATTTTGAAAAAAAAATTGAAAAAAAAAAAAAGAATGTGATCTTGCCATTTGCAGGGAAATAGATGGAGCTAGAGGGTAAAATGGTAAGTTACATAAGTCATAAAGACATAAACTAATACCACTTTAAAGAATCCTAATTAAATGGTGGTGCATTGAAGATAACCTAAATAAGTTAATGAAGCATATATGAAGCATATATCTTAAAATGTATTTAGCAAAATTAATTCTAAAATATGAAGTTATTATAATTAGTAAAATTGTGAGCCACATTTATAAAGATTTGTAAAATAAACTCAGTGTATCAACTCTCCAACAAATGGAAAAGGAGAAATGACAATTCCTTTTTTTGGACCCCGAAAAATATTTTTTTAAATATTTTACCCAATGTCCTCAATATATTGCTGTTCTTGAATTGAGTGTTAGTTACAAGTGAATGATGGAATACCTGGAAGAAAGATGAAAAATTAAATAATCTGGAAACATATACATATCATATGTAGACTAACAGTATTTGATGTATTAGAGAATAGGGGCTTTCATTATTTGCCACCTGTGCTATATTATAATTATGGAAATCTATACAAAGGTATATTATGAACAAAGGCCTGTTTCTAGACTGAATTTGGCTTTTGTGTGTTGCAATACTTCAACAGATTTGAACTCTGGCAGTGATCTGATTTCAAACCTTATGTCTACCTCCAAATAGGTGATACTTGGCAGTTTATCCCCTATGTCTCACTTTCTTCATCTGTAAATGGAGAATATGGTAACCCCTACCCTAGCAGATGGCATTAAGGATGAAATAACAATTTAAAACATTTTGAAAATAGCACACAATGAGGGCCTCACAAATCTTAGTAATGTGCACATACTACTCAACCAGGATTATGAAAAGCAGGAAAAAACATTCACTTATAACAGATACACAAATGTTTCAATATACTTCATAAAATCAACCATATATCAAAGTTATTACATTAAATATGACCTATAAAAGCATCTTCAATAACAGAACTTGAAAAAGGACACAGACACACTCAGACACACATGAAACTAAAAATCCTAACTGTAACTCTAAAGAATAACTGAAAAAATTATTTGAACATGTTATTAATTTACAAAATAAAACAACAATCTGAATAAACTGAGAAGATGAGAAGAACACTTCTTCCAGTTGCTTCTCTCAGCTGAAACATGGTACCCCTAAAAATCTAAAATAAGGATTCTGAGAATCTGTTAATGTTACTAAGTCAGTTAATAACTTATTTTAATTCTCTTGACTTTCAAATAATAGCTTTAAGTTGTAATTAAAAAGTATGTTATAAATGCAAAATGGTCAAATTAATTTAAAAATGTAAAAGTGAGGCATGATATCTAAATTAAATATCAACATAAGTAATTTATATAAACTCTTTCATGATTATTATTTTTACTACCTTTATAATAATTTGTTAAATACAGTCCTCCTTATCTTACTGTAAATACCCAACTACTTTGTAACTATCACTCTAGGCTTGTTAGAATAAGCATACTCTTTGAACAAATTCCTACATATAGAATTTTTGTATGGAATTATTAAAAAATATATATATCTGATTTCTCAACATATACTACATGGTAAAGTATGTCATCTTCTCTATTCTTTGGCTCAAAGTTTCAGTGGTTTCAGTGGTCTTCTTCCCAATTTCTACTCAGTCACTCCACTATCTGAAATATCTCCCCTGTAATGTCTAGAAATGTAAGTTTTCTGATTGTTGCATAGATTTCTGAAATGCTACACATTTTCTAGTTGCAGCTCTATTATCTCTTATGAAAATATCCTTCAAAAGAGACTACTTATCTGATTCTTCTATATACCTGGACAATGAGAACACAGAGTTAAAAATACTACAAAATGAATGGTTGTATATGTCTGTTGTATTATACTTACACATACATATACATAGATGCTTGAAATAAGCCAGAGCTAAGTTTAACAAATATGAGTCAAAATAGGCCTTATTATTATTTGGGTTGAAATGGAATCCTATTTTCCCATTGTGAACCAATATCTTTATAATTGTAATAATTGACTCTGGTGGGAATAGTACAGATTTTTTAAAAATATCAATTACTGCAGGAAGACTGAATCTTGTGATGAAAGATACCTATGCCTATTTTTTCTAGATACAGAAAAAATAGTATGTTAGACTATCTTCTTGGTAAATTACCACTATGGTAAAGTAAGTTTGGTCACTATGTTACCTGTATTGGTGTTCATTCATCTCTGAGCAAGTGATTTCTGAGACCTTGACTGGTACACATCCTAAATCTTTCTCTGAAGATATAGAACATGTGCCTAAAAACAGAATGGTCAATATTAATATATATTTACAAGGAGAAAACAGCATGACTAAATGTCCTCAAAGGAAAGAAAAAGAGGAGCAGTATACAATGCCAATTTGAAAAATGCATTCAAGGTTTTACTCTGTAAATGCATTCCTCATTTTGGGCAGAATGTAAATCTTATTCAGTGTTTATTTTTTAGCATAGGTCTCAACAGTTAACACATGGCAATTAATCATTTTTTTTCAGATTTTTATTTATTTATTTGACAGAGAAAGATCACAAGTAGGCAGAGAGGCAGGCAGAGAGAGAGGGGGAAGCAGGCTCCCCGCTGAGCAGAGAGCCTGATGTGGGGCTCGGTCCCAGGACCCTGAGATCATGACCTGAGCTGAAGACAGAGGCTTTAACCCACTGAGCCACCCAGGCGCCCTGGCAATTGGCAGCTGACTTATCCACAGAGACCTGGCAGGCCAGAAAGAGCT